>NW_015167569.1:123926-145333 GCF_001447785.1 Gekko japonicus | reverse complement strand
TAGAATCAACCATAACTGTAAGCATTTCCTACACTAATTTCTGACACAATGAGTCTATGATGCATGCGTGAAGGTGAAAGAATCCATTGTTTTCTTTGGTTCTGAAGTCTAATACAGTAAGATAAAATGCCTTGCACTTTTGTTAAAGGGATGAAATGCAGGGAAACATGCTTCAGCTTCTTAACCGGTACAAATAAAGATGTCTGGCTTGTGCTACATTAATTTCCCATGAGATATCAAAGGTTGAGAGAAAAGGTTATCTGAAACATATTTTAATCTGTTGGATATTTTTTCTATTGCATGTAATTCAGTTTCCCTAGAAGTAGCTGTAAATTAATTAAGGAAGATAAAGCAAAATTCTAAGATTAAAGTTACTTACACATCACTTTGATGTGTGTAAACTCGGTCAAATAGGGCTTCTGGTGCCATCCACTTTACAGGCAGCCGGCCCTGTACAGAAAAAGAAAAGTCAAAACATGGTTATCAAAGGGTTGTTATTTATTGGTCAATTTCAACAGTGAATCTGAAGGGGGAAAAGACTAATGGTAGCAAAATTATGATGGTAAAGCAAATATGAAAAAAATTATGTTTCCCTTTACTATGTCCCTTAGTTCCTTTAATACAGTTGTGACTTCCATTAACTTATACAGAATCAGAATTTAAAATCATAAAGCCTTCCTCAGTTGGAAATAGACTCACTTAAAAGAAGGAACTTTTTGGGTTCCAACTCATAGTATTTAGGATTGGAGGAATCAGATGTTGATCAGATGTTCAGCTGCTTGTCCCATCCCAAGGCACAATTTTCAGCCCTCCACAGAATCCAGATCATAGCATGCAGCTAAGCAAGAGCTTTACATGGCTATACTCCAGAAGACTCAGGGTTAGAGAAACTGTAATGTAAGAAGCAGCCCTCTTTGACACATGGAAGGAAAGGATGACTTTGCATAGCATTCCCTCAGCCATTTAACAATGCAATGTCAGCCCTGCATGCCTATAGGGGTTTCTAACTCAGCAAGAGGCAGCATGCTCAGAAATGCAACACTTCTAAATGACTGAACAGGGAATTATAAAATGATGCACCACAGAAGCCTCATGTAACAAGCCCTTTCTCTATGCTCACTGTGTCAGGCTGTGACACAGTGCATGAATGTAGCATTAATATCTGCTCGCTCTGCCAAACAGATATTCATTTTTTGACCCGTATAAACAGCTGTCCATAGTAAAGGCACAGTGTATAAATATGGAGCACTTGCACTTTAACCAGCGGGTTGCCAAGTATGTCATAAAGTTTTCTACCGACTCCAAACTAAGCTTAGGGTAATGCAAGTCCTCTACAAATTAAACCAAAACCAAATGTTAGCAATTACAAAATGGATGCATTCCACAAAATCATCCATTGATTATAAAGAGACAAATTTATATTTATATTCAGTATCTAGCTAACTGTAAAAGAATGTGCTACATGTTTCATGGAGACTATAAAAAGCAAAGGCAAAACCTTATCCTTTAGAAAGAATCATGTAACATGTACTCTCCCAAGCTGTGTAAGCAGATAACCTTCTTTTCCAAGTAAAAAGGGGTTAGGAATCCCTACACACTTGCCTATTATTTTCATTTCTTTGATTAAAAGTTAGGCTGCTGTACAAGAAGTCCATTAGGAATACATTTGCCATACTTAAATGCACCACTGAAAAAAGATATGAGCTTCAGCGATAAGGCTGCCATCCACTTACATTAGTAGTCTTTTTATAATAATCTATATTGTTGATATCTCTGGCCAACCCAAAGTCAGCTATTTTCATGACATTATTTTCAGTAACCAAAACATTCCTTGCTGCTAAATCTCGATGGATGCACTAGAAAAGAAAAAGGAAAAAAAATAATTTTCATAACTGAATACCAGAAGCCACCCAGTTTGTTACCCACCAGAGTTCACTCAGATATTTACATGCCAGTGTAATCAAATATAAGCATCAATTATGTCTGAATATTTCCAATCGTCTCTTTACAATTGAGATATGAGATCAGGGCTGGCAAGCCTCCAGTGGGGAATGGGGAATCCACCTACCACCAGGTCCCGGGAGGGGGGGGGGAAGCAGCTTTGTGCATTTACAGGAAGTTGATTCAGGAAGTAACAAGGGTGACAAAGAATTCCTAGAGCTACCCTTGTCACTTCCTCTATTAACTTCTGTTAAAGTCTCATTACACGGTTCCCCCCCCCCCCCCCCCTCCCCCCCTGCCCCAGGCCCAACCTCGCACCTCCTCACTTTCCTGTATATTTGGGAACTGACATTTTCTACATGTGCAAAAGCTCCCTTTCTCACAAAACAGCAGAGGATGTCTCTGTGTGTGCAGGCTTCTGGACCACAGCCACCATCCAGAAGAGTGAGCTGATTCGCTGAGCGAGATACAGCTACAGTAAAAAATAGCTAAATTTCCTGCCTTTGCTTGGTCCCAGCTTAAGGACAGGTGTTTGTGTGGACCCACAGGTCTCACCTCTCTCCACACATCAGCAAGTGCTTGAAAAAGTGATTTTTAAACTGATTGTGCACTAAAAGCTGAATCCTGCAGATAAACAAGCTCAGCCAGTAGCTATCATCTGCCCAATGAACAGGAGAAATTATTCTTGGGCACAACAGCCCATGAATAGATTTCCCTTGATGCAACTGGTGGTTATTCCATCACAGAAATGCACAATTATAGAGATACACAGTAAAAAGGGGGGAAATGCATGATTATCCCTAGACTTAGGCAGGACCTTCTATACCTAAAACATATCTCCCAGAAAAATAATTTTGTTTTTTAAAGGCCTTCTAAGGAGATGATTTTGTATTCATAAAAATCCCCAAATAACATTTGCCAAATGCTCTCAAACTATGGACATTTTTCTTAAGAACCATTCTAAATTTTCCAGCTATTTAGGCCTGTTGATTTTGTCTCCTGGCCCTAAAACACAACCGTACTGTCTACAATGGGTAGCAAATAATTAGTTTCCCCCTCCTTTATGAAAGCATTTAAAATCTGAAGATTATGATCAAGCCCTTTCCCCCAATGACCACTAGAGAAATCTCCTGGAAAATTCATTTGAACTCAATGTTATGCTGCAACACGAGGCCCTCCGTCAGCTGAATCAAAAGTTTAGTTCATTCAGAGCTGCGCACTGCATTGTATCAAAGCCTGCTACTGAAAGAGTTTTTCCCCAAGTATTTCCACTGTAAACCCTATTAATATATTTTTAATCAACTTTTGCTTTCATGTGACATTGGCCTGACAGGGTTTCAAGCTATCAATGGAATTTAAGGTGGCTACATTTCATAAACGTATTTAAAAACAAAACAACTGTGCTACCATGAACGGCAAATTAAATTGCACAGACCTGTTGTTAAATTACTGAAAATCTGTGGCCCTCTTAATTTACATTTTAATTTTGAAAACTAAAGCTTCCTAGAGTTTTTCCTTGCTTTTGGAGGTTCTTAAGAATGAAATTTCAAAGTGACCTCCTGTTTTAGCCTTTCTTCCCTTCACATCAGCACCTTCTTGAAACTGCAATTGACCTTTCTTGACTCATAAAGGAAGTCCTGCCTGTTGATGGATACCATAGCTTGGTTTAAGCATTTCTGTCACAAGTAATAAAAGGCAGAAGGAAAAAGATGTTACGAAACATTCTACTTTTTTGTCCATTTTATCCTACTTTTTTCTAGAGCACAAGACACATTGTGATGTCTGTGCTTTAAATTTGAAGTTGTTATTTATAAATGGTATTTGGTTTAGTCTGATCCAATCTACAATGTTCTGGTCTGGCTTTAGATCCATTTAAAAACAAACACAATGAAACATAACACTCCAACTCTAAAGTAAAACATAATAAAACTACAAATCCACATCCATATCCAGTCATTATATCTAATTCAAAACATGGGTCCAAAGTGAGGATCAAAAAACCAGCACTATGGGCCCATGCACACAGAGAAGGAGGTTTTCTACAATTTCGGGAAACCCCAGAGTTAAAACAAAATTGTGGATCTTTTAAAAGTCAAAATTTAAAGAAAAAAAAATCTTATGATTCTACAGCATGAGATTTCAGCTGCCATTGTAGGGATTGCTGAGGAACTCCAGTAACTAAGAATAAGAGAAGGAAGAGAAGAAAGGGACAGAGAGAAGAAAAAGGCAGTGTCAGCTGACTTATGGCAACCTGTGGGTTTTCAAGGCAAGAGACGTTCAAAGGTGGTTTTGCCATTGCCTGCCTCCACATCACGACCCTGGTATTCCTTGGAGGTCTCCCATCCAACTACTGGCCAGCTTAAACTATCATATTTACCCAAAAGGAAGATGACCCTGCATGTAAGATAACTCCCCCCAAATTAAAAATGTGCAAAAATTTGTTATTACTGTACTAGAATTGCCAGGTCCGATCACTGCTCCAGGGGGGATTGGGGGACATTCTGGGAGTTGGCGGGCACATCGCGTGATGTGCATATGTCACCTGGAAGTGACATACCGTCAGTGGCGTCAGAGGCAATGCGTTGGCTTTTGGGCAAAACTCTATGGTAAAACTGCCCTCAAACCATAGAGTTTTACCCCAAAACCAGGGTGTCACCACCCCCTACATCACTATGTGCCTATGTCACTTTTGGGTGATGTCAGCACGTCACGCATGATGTCACTGTTTGGGGGGATGGGGGAATTTCCTCCCGACAGCCAGCTGGTTGCTGGTGGGCAGGAACCTGCAAAAGTGGTGGTTCCCTCACCCCCACCTGGGGAATGGTAACCCTATACTGTACATACTTATAACTTATAGGCAAATGTAACACAAAACCCTCTTCTTTACAACACACCTTTCTTTGCATCTCCCTTCTTGAGAACTCATTTAATACAAAAGGTATAAAATTATTTTATTGCAAGCTTAAGCTGCTTGTTACAATCTGTCTTGTTTGCCTTTTTTCATGATACTATACTGAATGTCTCAGTAGCCTGTTTGTTGTTCAGAAAACAAGACAGGCTGATCTTCTCACGGTCCTCAGTTCCTGGATGGTAAAAACACCCTGACAATATCATCTCTTATATCATTTCTGCCCAATAAATGGTCCCCTGAGGGAAAAATACCTAGTGAAATGCAAATACTAAGTTATTTGAACAAGCAGAATGTACAGTCCTAACTGCTGTACTCCTTTTTATTTTTTATTTTTGTTTGTCAATCATGACTGCTCTCACATTTGTATAAAGCTCTACCTTCTGACAAATATTTCATTTTCCTGGTTCAGTTCTTTCTGGGCTGGCACTGAGTCAAGAATACAACTTCAGTTATCCTTTCTGGGAAGTAGATCATGTGAACTCCTGTAACAACTACACTTTTACTTCTGGAGGTGGTAACCATGAAGAAAAGACTATATAATCCAGAGGTTCACTGTGCTTTCTCAAGACAGCTTTCTTCTTACCATCCTTATACACAACTAGTAGCAAACAAGTGTTGCTCACTGCCAACTAAATGTTGTCCCTGGAAATTCTCATTCACCAGACCAGTAACTACTTGCAAGAGACTCATCTAATGCCACCTCCACAATTACTGCACTAACAATATGAGGGGGGGGGGGGTTTGCCTCTTATTCTTTACCACTATTTTCCATCCAGAGGTTGCATGAGTGAAAAATGATCAATGCAGTAGATGGCTGCCTATAAACACAAGACAGCAGTAGACAAATTCATTCTACTAAACTCCCCAAATATGCAGGGATGAAGTAACCAAAAAAACAAAAGCACCCATGCTGAGAGGTCTGGCCAGACAAAGAATCATAATCCTTTCATAATACTTCACTTCTTGAATACATACTTGTATTTCCCCCCATAGAATTATATAAATTGATATTATGGTACTTCATGTAACAGCACTTTTCTCAATGAGAGTGTAGATGAAGACATTCATTGGCTCTACTCCTGTAAAATGTCATCCCATCTGTCCTCTGCAACCATTGACTTCCAAGCAATGCTAACTGCAAGGTTCTATCTACCTCTGCTATTTCTCAACAGTGGCAGCTACTTCAGCCCCCTCCCCACACCATCATTGTTAGATGCACAGCCTTCCACCATGATGCTAACATAAACACATGAAACTGCCCCTTGGTCCATCAAAGTCAGTATTGTCTCAGACTGGCAGCAGCTCTCCAAGGTCTTACGCAGAGGTCTTTCACATCACCTACTGCTAGATCTTTTAACTGGAGATACCGGGGACTGAACCTGCGACTGTCTGCATGCTAAGCAGATGCTCATGGTTCATTAGATTCAGAAGAATGCTATATGTACAAATCCAGGGTCTCAGTTCAGAAGACATGAACACCACCAGATGCTTTCTTGACCATGCAAAACCTGTTTAGACATCCAAATCACCCTTCCCTGAACATGGGTAAAAATATTTCAGTGCTACCAAAACTAATATTCAAAAATGACACAAGTCTCTTCTTGCTGAAAATTCAGACAGATTCAGACATTGTACTGGGAAATGTCACAATTTCAGATGTCATGAAAAACACATGTGGGACTTTGATTACTGAGATTACAACTAGATGAGACTGTAGGTCTGTGATTTCAAATATTTTTCTTTAAAAGCATTCTAGGGTGGGGGGGATTGGGGCCACAGCCCTTTCCTTCATGCTGCTTCCTGAGAACAGTGATCCCCTATGACGGACCCCTGTTTCTTCTTCACCATGAGGCAGATTTTCCCCACCAAAATTCTTAGTTCCCTTAAGGTACTGAGCTCACCTCCTAGTAGTGTGAAAATATTTGCGGCTTTATAAATTGGAATGCCCCATCTTGACAAACAAGATGGTGTAGCAGCTTATTTTTTACAAATTCTTGGTTCTTATAAGTGAGAGATGGTTGACTAGGTACTTTGATTTCAGTTACAATGTTTGTGCATATAGTTTCCTAATAACTGTTCAGGTTTTCTGGAGAAGTTACTCTTTTAGTGTATCCAATTCTTTCCCCTTTTCTGAAATTATAATGTGTCTCCTTTCCCTTCAGTAGTCTATAACCATTTCCTTTCACTACAGACCAGGGACTGCCTTAGTGCCAATTCCCTGTATATCTGGACAGGACTTATATTTCTTCCCTGAAAATTTAATCCTTTTCCTTTTGGCCTGAATGGGACCTTCAGCCTGCTACTCAGTCACTCTTTGCCAAAATCTCAAACCCCAGTTCTTGGCGAACTTTACTGGGTGAAAGTGACTATGCTGCTTTCAAAATATATAATTAAAGGTATCCATAAATCCACATACAGTCTTACAAGTTGTTTTAAATGTTTTAATGTCTTTGTATGTTTTAGCTCTGTTTTTAATTGCTTTAATGATTTGTTGATGTTGTTGTTTTGGTGTGCTTTAATAATTTTTAAATGTCTCTTTATTCTGTATGCTTTAATTCATTAGCTGCCTTGGTGGTCCTTGTGAGGACAGAAAGTCAGGATATAAATTTTGTAAAATAAAATATCTTGCACTTGCCTAGTTGCCCCTTAAGTACCACATCATTGCTGACTGAGTTGCTTGGTAGCAGATTCTCCTCTCTTCCACCACCACAATACTCTTACCAGAGTAATCTGAAAGGAATTATCTCATGCCTGAATCAGAACTAACACAGCTGGCTTTGCATCTCCATCAACATCTTATCCAGTCTATTAAGTAGAAAAGTGTGAGGTATTTATGGGGCTGGTTAAGAATGCCTTGAATTTTCCTGCATGATTCTAAAGACAATGCATAGCTATGGAGGATATGGGTCTCCAAGGAATGAATGTCCAAATTTTGCTGCTTCAGCTAGTTTTCTCATCAAGCAAATATCCTAAGGGTAGACAAGTGACTAATTTGTTCAAATAATTTTACCATTTTCCCCTCCACCAGTTAACAAAAACTGGTAATCTGCAATTCCTTTCAAACCTCTAGAGATCTGACTAACTGAACATATTCAGTCAGCTAGCTGGATGTTACTCTCTTCATTTAATGAGGAAAATCTCAAGGTTATATATTTGTTGCCTGCTTGGCTAAAAAGCTCTCAGCTTACCCCCATGAACATTGGAACCCATGAATCCCTAAATTCTTTTTCTGACATTATGTGCTGAAGATTGATTTTTCCCCTCACTTAATTTTAACAGAAACCTTAATAAGCACAACTTTGTGTTTCGATTACTCATGCATATATTTGTGCCCCAAATTAAACACAGTGCTCTGGTGGAATTTTTATGAACAAGTCTGCTAGTAAAATGCCTACTAATACTTTTTTAAAAGCTGAAACTGCCATTCAGATTGATTAGCTGAAAACTTCAAAGTAGGGGGATGGACAATTTTTCAACACTAAAGGCTACTTGCATTTTTTCGTACCCATAACCAGCAAAAATCTTTCTATCAACCTGGTGGTTGACAATCCTCCCTCTAAGCTGCAGAGTCTTGTGAGCAAAAATTCTACTTTGTGAGCTACTGGCATTAAAGTTGTGAGCAAGCGATTTGGCTACTGCATACATTAGTTTGCTCTGAAGTCATCCTTCCTGAGCTAAGACAAAAACGTGTGAGCCAGACGCTAAAAGCTGCGAATTAGCTCACACTAACTCAGCCTAGAGGGAACACTGGATGACAGCCACACCTTCTGGAAGTGTTCTACAATGCCATATTAGCAAGGAGAGGCTGACTCTGGCCTGTGCCGGACATTTTAAAATGAGTGAAAATGTCCCCTCCTGCTTCCACTACCAGCTAGGCTGACCAATCATCCTGCTACATTTTTTATCCTACCAAGTCTGAAGCTTTCCTCTGGCCTAAGGAACCTTCCTCCAATGGTTCTTCTGCCAGAGAAAGGCTTATGCTGGATGAAAACTGCAGACTTTGCTGAATGGAATGGTAAGATGCAAGCAACCAACACCAAATAGTCTAACACCTCGAGACAGTTCCATAAATCTATGGGGTGAAAATAAGAACAATAAGATTTGAAAATAACATTTTAATATGACTTGTTTCCTCTGAGCCCTCAAATTTTTACCCAGGTGTTATGCTTATGTATTACTGCTGTCATTTTTACCACTGTTGACTATACTGGGCTGGTTCCCAGATGGTGCCAGTATGCAAATACTATGTGTGGATGCCAGTGAGATCATTCCTGTTCGCCTGTCATGACAGCAAGGTGTGGCTGCCCTAATTCTGGATCTGCCAAATACCTATACATATGATGCAACATTGAATATACCTGATCTGCATAAAATAACAAAGTGTATAAGTCTCATCTTTAACTCCCCTTTTGAGGATGCAACCTCAGGAAAGTATATTAGTTAAACGTTCCCAGTCCCTGTTAACCATGAAAAAGGGGGTAACAGTCACTCCTTCTCAACCTAAAAGACCTTTCATAGAAATGGATTGGTCCATTTGGTCTAGCATCCTGTTTCATACAATGACCAACAGTTAGTCTGGAGGGCCCACAACAAGGTACAAAGGCCAAGGCCTTCCCCAGTGTTGCTTCCTTGTGTTGATATTGAGGTTTACTGCCTCTGAATGTGGAAGTCCCCTTTAGTCACCATTAGGGTTGGGCACAAACTGCAAAAATGAAGTTTGGTTCGTGGTTCATGGCCAGCCTCTGAAATGAACCCATGGCTGGCCCACTTCCTGCTGGACCCAGCTTTGCCACCACTGCTGGAAGGTGCCTAATCCACATGGTCGCCAGGCTGGAGTGGCCCACTTTCTGTTGGAGCAGAAAGCAGGAGTTTAAAGGGGCTTGTAGTCCCTCTAAATCCATGATTTCTGCTCTGGCCAGGAACCGGCACAAACCCTATGGACTGCCTTAAAAGTTTGTGGAAGTCCGTGACCATGGACCCATCACAGATTTTGGTTCCTGAACCACAAACAGCAAATTTTGTCATGGATTTTGCTTTGTGCCCCAGTTTGTGCCCATCCCTAGTTGCAATGGCTAGTACCTATCCTCCATGAATCTGTCTAATCCCCATTTAAAGCCATATATGCCTTTGGCCATCACTACATTATCCGGCAGTGAATTCCACATTTTAATCATTTGTTTGTTTGTTTTTGAATCTACTGCCCATTGAATGACCCTGAGTTCTAGTACTTTGGGAAAAGACAACAAAATTCTCTGTTTCCATCCCCTCTAACCTGTGCATAATTTTATTACCTATATCATTTCCCTCTGTAGTTGTCTCTTTTTAAAAATGAAAACTCCCGGATTCTTCAACCTTTCCTCATAGGAAACATGTTCCAATCCTTTAATCATCTTGATTGTCCTCTTCTGTACTTCTTCCAGCTCTGCAGTGCCTTTTTTTAGATACTGTGACTACAGGTGCTGGTCTTGACCTTCAACGCACTATATGGTTTGGGACCAACATACCTGAAAGACCACCTACTCCCTTATGAACCTGCCTGATCACTACGGTCATCTTTGTAGGCTCTGCTTTGGGTGCTACTCCCATCTGAGGCTAGATGAGAGGCAACCTGAGAAAGGGCCTTCTCAGTCATGGTACCAAAGCTCTGGAACTTTCTCCCCAGGGAAATTGTTCTGTCCCCTTCTGTTGATATCTTCTGCCAGTGGGTGAAGACTTTTTTTGTTTTGTTTGGTATTCCCTCAGTGATTCATCCTTCCTAACCAATGTTTTAATTGAGGTTTTTATGTTCTGTATGTATTTTAACCATTTTTAGTTGTTTTAATGATGTGTGTTTTAATTGGGTGTTGATTTCAATGATGTTAAAATATGATTTTAATGTATGTTTCAAATTGTAAGCTACCTTGGTGGCCCTTGTGAGGACAGAAAGGTGGGACATATCTTTTTCTAAATAAACTGCACAGACGTTTGTTGTGAGAATAAAATAAGGAGGGGAGATCCATGCATGATGTCCTAGACTTTTTGGAGTAAGGGAGTGGTGGCGCAGGCAGTAAGTGCAGCCTGCATTAACATCTGGCTGAACAGCTTCGGCTTTTCAAGCCCCACCGCGGCCAGAGTGAGCTCCCGGCCTACGTCCCAGCTCCCGCCCACCCAGCGGCTCGAAAGCCTGTTAAGGGCGATTAGATAAATGGGTACCTGCTAATAGAGCGGGGGGGGGGCACCCGTCCCTTCTGTAGCGGCGGCGGTGAACGGCGGCGGCGGAAAGAATATGGTGGTGGCTGGCGAGGCAAAAAGGCAAACGAAGGAGGCTGGACCAACAAGCACGGAGGCGAAGCGACGCAGGCCGGAGCCTACTTGGATGGAGGCCGCGAGCATGCGCGAAAGTGCAAGTGGTCCAGGCCCGGAAATGAATTTGCAACAGCCGGAAGGAGGAACCTCAAAGACCAGCGCTGGAGTGGACGCCGCCGGACCACCTCCCGCAAGGCAGTAACAACGAAGATCCGCTACACAGAAAGGGTGCCTGGTAGGCTTGTCACGTACCCTACATGTATGTGGCCCTAGGTTTAGGATTGTATGAATTGGAACATGTAAGCCGCTCAGAGCCCTTTGGGGGTGAGCGGGATACAAATTGAAATATAAATAAATAAATAAAAAAAATAAAAATGTACTTAACATATACAGGGAATTACACTGGACTTTAGGTGCACTAGGCCTTTATCCAGCATTAGACAGACTCAGAGGTAGGAAAGTGTAATTCTACTCCTTCCCTCACATGAGTTACACACAGCTGGGGCTTGAGACAACGGGCCCACTTTTTAGGATACAATGCACTTCACAAGTTTCCATTCCAGTCCAGCAATTTTCTATAATGTCACACTACCTAAAATGCTGTTCCTGTAAGCAGGACTTTTTCCATCCACTTCAACAGAATGAGAAAATCTACACAGGAATATCAAACATACGGCCCAGAGACTGAAACCAACCAATCCAGTGC
This sequence comes from Gekko japonicus, assembly GCF_001447785.1. Classification (NCBI taxonomy): domain Eukaryota; kingdom Metazoa; phylum Chordata; class Lepidosauria; order Squamata; family Gekkonidae; genus Gekko; species Gekko japonicus. Next base: position 133,490 of record NW_015167569.1, on the reverse strand, counting down.
TCTTATCCAGCCCAACAGCAACTGGTGCAAGGGAGGGAAAGCAGGAGGCTGCTCAAGGGAGAGGAGAAGGCAAGTGGGTGCACGTGGTGAGGTGTGTGTGGTTGTCAAGAAACAGAAAGGAAATTGCTAGGGGGCAGGACTATGAGACTGAGGTAAAATAGTGTGGGGAAAATGGCAGCAAAAGCAAAGAAAGAGGAGGTGTGGTGGGTTTTTTTAACACCGTTAATTGGGTTTTCCTGTGTCATTTATAAAGTTTGTATCTCTGGTTCCTGGCATTACATTTTATGACACACATGCCCCTGCCCAATAAAGTAACATTTATGTCAGATCTGGCCCTCATAACAAATGAGTTCTGACACCTCTGACCTACACATTCATTCCTTTATGAGCATGAATCTCACCACTGAAGTGAATGGAGAAGCTTACATATGCTGGAGCTCCTAGTGGGTATCATACAACTGAGGTGGCTTTGGAAGAGAATGCTGATCTTCCTCATCAAATTTGAAACACTGATTTGGAAATGTGACAAAGAAGTCACCAGGGAGCACAAAACTGCCTTGGGCATCATTTTATAGCCTGCAAGCTCTACGTTGCTCATCTCTGCATTGAAAAGCAAGAAACATTTTTTTACAGACTCGACTTACTTTTTGGGATGCCAAGTATTCCATGCCTCTTGCCAACTGGTATGTACATGAGACTAAATCTTTAAATGTCATCTGCTCTTCAGGTACCCGGTTAATGTCAAATGAATATTCCATTCCTGGTGGTCGCCGCGCTCTCAGGTACTCTCGCAAATTCCCTTTGGAAGCATATTCCACAAGCACGTACAGGGGCCCTTTAAGTAGGCAAACATACAAGAGGAGATAAAAATTAGAACATATGTGTTCAGTGCCATTTTGCCCACAAAATAAGTGGAAGAACCTGCATTTCTGACTCAAGGAAGACATACTCAGCAAGCAATTATTATGTCAAATGAGAGCTAAGTGTCTCATCCAAACTCTGTTATACATGTTTCTATCTCCACGCAAACACAGCATCTGTCTTTCTCCATATAGATCTACCTATAGACCTCAATACTCAAGAATATTTAAAGCAAAGTAGATGCCCCTAGTCACTTTTTAACCATACTTTTACATTCTTGTTATAATTACTCTCAACCAGCATATCCTTAACCACATCGTGAATGACTTTAAATGTTATGGTTAGCTAAAAGGCAATAATATGGACAAACACCTTGTGCTTCGTATCCCATCTCCATCTCATGATAAATACTTCTTTTGCAACTCCCACAGCAAGGAATCAGGAAACTCCACAGAAAGGGCAGCTTGTACTTATATGCACTTCATAGCTCCACTGAGGGATCAAATTAATATTTCATCCGGATCCTGCCTCCCTAGCCAGTTTTTACCCTTCTCTTGCCCGGTGTTCAATTACACAAAGAGAAAACTGGGATAAATGGAATGACGGAGAACAGAATGGACAATTATATTAATCCAGAACAAAGTTTGTGTCCAGAGGCACCTTTAAGACCAACAAAGTTTTATTCAAGGCATACGCTTTCATGTGCATGCACACGAAAGCTTATATCTTGAATAAAACTTTGTTGGTTCTTTGTTCTGCTGTTTCAGACTAACATGGCTACTCACCTGAATCTATATTAAGAAGAAGAAGAAGAGATTGGATTTATACCCCACCCTTCACTTGGAGTCTCAGAGCGGCTTACAAAGTCCTTTCCCTTCCCCTCCCCACAACAGCAACAACAAGCCTTTATTACGGTCATAGACCAGTATAATAGAAGACAGATAAGTACAGATAAGGGAGCAATAAAATTATAAAATATTATGGCATCTAAAATTATAAATAAGAATCTAAAAGTGTTAAAATACAGACATGATAAAATCAATATTAAGATCAGAAATTAGATTTAGGCCTATCTGTACTTTATTTCTTTCCTAGTTTGGTATGCCAACCAACCAAATTTGGCAACCATCCTAGTCAGCTTTTGGTTATCCCCTGCCAGCATAGTTGACAAAAGTATGCTTCTATTACGACCTGGAAAGGAATTAACTATAGGCTTGATCAAAACTTCCCTAATGTTTTGATATATAATACAATCAAAAATTACATGTTCCAATGTTTCGTCAGCTCCCAACCCACATATACAACTTTTCCTCTGTGTTCTAGTATATCTTGCCTCCATTATGGCTGAGGGTAAGGCGTTGTATCTTAATAGGGTAAAAATTCTTCTGTGGTTGCAAATATCTAAATATTTGATATAAGATCTCAAAGTTATCTTATTAAGTGTACTTACATCAAATACAGGGCTCCTAATCCTACTCACGTCCATCTGTCGTTCAACATCTAGTATTCTTTGTTTTAGAACTGATCTAGCCTGCTCATGTCCCAAGGACAGAATAAATTGTTTTGAAAAACCATAACAAACCAGTTTATCTTCTATCTGTTTCCGCCATAAAGGAACAAAGTTGTCTTGCATCATAGTATGGGAAAGGCCAGTGGATAAGAAAATCAGTTTTAACCAATAATGAAATGCAGCAATCCACAATCTTGCCTCCACCGTGACCAGGCCAGCCTCTAAGCGGATTGCAGCGTTTGAAACACTTGGTGGAACTTGAAAAATAGCTCTTAAAAATTTCGATTGCGTTCTTTCAAGTAAGGTCAAATTTGCCAGGAGGGACAAAGGAGCTCCATATAATAATTGGGGTAAAACTTTTATAGTAAATAACTTAATGGCAGCTTCTACAACAGACACCCTGTGAGGTGGGTGGGGCTGAGAGAACTCTGACACAAACTGCTATTTTTCAAGGACAGCTGTGCCAGAGCTTTTGACTGACCCAAGGTCACATCAGCAGGTGCAAGTGGAGGAGTGGAGGAATCAAACCCGGTTCTCCCAGATTAGAGTCCGCACACTTAACCACTACACCAAACTGGCTAATCCATTTACTCTTTAGATTGGAGGGAAGTACAGCGTGAATTATGGAAAATGAGACAGAAAAAAGACCAGTATGTCCAACAATATAACAATTCAATACCACATATGCAAATAAATACATAAGAAAAAAATTGCTGACCCTAGCTTCTTTCTGCAACCCTTTTCCAGTGCAAGATGCTACCTCCTAAAGCCTTTCCAGTGCAATTAAGTACAACAGTGTGGTGCCCATGGGTGTCATGACATCTGTCAACACCTGTCTTGGTGCCCACCAAGTGTTTTTACAAAATGTGTAGTGCCAGGTGGGACACTTGCACAGCAGGGCTTCTGACTGGCGGCTGGAGATCTCAAATTGGCTGGGCAAATTAAATAACATTGTTTCAGAAGCAGCTACAATCACAGTGTTGGTTTTATTCTCTTTCACTTCTCTTTCCTGGTGTATTTTTAAAAATTATCCCTCTTATCCCCCTGCACTCGGGCTTCCTCTGTGTGTGTGGCTGCCCCTCCTGTGGCAGCCATTTTGTGGTTGAGCCCTTCACCCTGTGTCAGAATTCCAAAGATGCACAAAGACTCATAAAGGCTGGGGACTCTATTAGGACATCTATCAGCTTCTTTCTGCTCCCATACAAAAATTAAATCACATGTTCCCTCTAAGCCGTGGAGCCTTGTGAGCAAAAATTCTACTTCATGAGCTGCCAGCATTAAAGTTGTGAGCAAGCGATTTGGCTGCTGCATAAAAGAGTTGGCTCTGGAGCTGTCCTTCCTGAGCTGAGACAAAAATGTGTGAGACAGAGGCCAAAAAACTGTGAGCTAGCTCACACTAACTCAGCTTAGAGGGAACACTGCTTACAATCTCATTTGCATGCCATTTTCATGTATACTATATCAAGAAGCTACATTAATCTCATCCCTTACCATCCTGAGTACATGCCCCAAGGAGATTGATAATATTTTTGTGCCTCCCTATCATCTTCATCATCTCCATTTCAGACACCAGGTCAGACAGGTCTTTTTCTGTAGCGTCATCTGCAAAAGGAAAAAACACACGATCTGCTCACAAATTTATCTAGTCTACCTGCTCGATTCGCTTTTCTTCAGTAACCACTGCATTCACCTCTTATAGCATTTCCAACTGGTGAAATAAAATTTAAAAGACCAATCAGACAGCATATATAGTAGTAGTATAAAAATTCTGGTTCCAACATGATACTGGTCTGTTTTGCATTTGGACATACTTATTCAGGCCTTATATAAAAGAGCTTTAGCTAATAATGTGCACTTACATGAAGTACTTCAGTAATCCAAGAAAAAACTTCTGATAGGCTAGTAACCATATCATTCCACCTAATATCCCAATCCTCCACAGATCAACAGTGCTTTTCTCTTGCCTACTGAACACACCATCCCTCTCTTTGTCCAGTCACTTCAATGCATCACCTAAGCCAGGGTTCTCCAGTGTGATGCCCATGGGCGCTGTGGCACCTGCCAGTGCTTCCCTTGGCCCTTGCCAAGCTTTTTAGAAAGTGGGTATGAACATTGTAAGGCAGGGATTGTTATTCTTCATTAATTCCTTTATTCATTCAAATAAATGGATTTTTCACTGAAGGATCAAAAGAACTGGCAAGAACCTGACTTTGCCTTAGTCAGTATGGTTCCATTCCCCCTTCAGGCTTTTCATTTTCCCAAGAGGTGTGAGGAGGGAAGTATTCCATTTGGCTTCACTTCCTCCAGAAGACATTTAGAGTTTCACTCCCTGTGGAAGCCGTTTTGGGGGGTAGTACTCAACACCCCCTCTCAAAACACCAAATGTGCCCGCGGGCTCAGTTGGGGACCCCTGCCCTAACCTGTGCTGTGAAACAAAATACAGTTTTTGTATCTCTCATTTCTTTCTTACCACTTATTTGCTTTTTAAGTTTCCCCTCCAGAGAGGATCAAATATGCTCTCCTAAACAGAGTTCCACACTTCTATTCTACTCTTCTGTGAGTCAATGAACTTAGCTGTAACTCTTTTTAGGATTGCACTGTAAATCCCTGACATGCATTCTGCTTGATTAGTTATCACTAAGGGTGTGCAGGTTTTTTTAACTCGGTATTTTTTGGTTTAGGTCTATTGGCCCTGAAAAAAATTCGGCATTTCTGAAAAATCCCAAATCCCAGTATAGTATTCAAATCTGGGATTTTTTGGAAATCCCAGTTCTTTTCAGGTCCAATAGACCTGAGAAGAAAAATACCGGATATTTTTTTTTTAAAAGCCAGTTTGATCTTGGGGCTGGCTTGGATTCTCCTGCAGCCTGTTTTAAAGTGCACCGCAGGAGAAGCCAGCTCCAGGATCTGTGTGCCACAGGGAGATCACTCCCCAAGGTATGCAGATCCTGGCTAGGATGCAGATCCTGGATGCTTAAACCATGCTGCAGAAGAGCCAGCTCCTGGATCTGCATGCCACGGGTAGTTCACTCCCCAAGGCAAACAGGTCCTGGCTGGGATGGCGTCTTCTGCAGCCCAGTTTAAACTATGCTACAGAAGGAGCCAGACCTTGCTCCCTGAAGCATGCACAACCTGGCTGGGACGGCTTCTCCTGCAGCACAGGAAGCCAGGCGCAAGCCAAGCCAGTGGGAACAGTGTGTTTCCCCCGAAACAGCTGATCCTGATGCTCGGGTTGTCTTCTGCAGTCCCTTTAAACTATAAAGTCTACTGGAAATTCCCGAATATAACTGGGATTTTGGGGGGGGGATTTTATTTTTGTTTCCCCAAGAAAACCTGGATACATTTGGGATGCCAAAATATCCCTGAAAAATATCGATAAGGTGTTTTTCAGGTATATTCTCGGATTGGGTAGACCCGAATGCACACCCCTAGTTATCATCAAAGGTTTTCTATGACCCATGCCTCCTATTCTGAATGTAGGAGGATAAGAGGGGTGGTGTTACTGAACAAACTGGAATTTCTACAGATGTCACAACAAACCACTGTTTGTAGAAACCAAAAGCCAGGTACAGACCAGGATTTAGAATTCCAATTCACCCTCCGATAGTTGGGCAGCCCTCATTCGGACATTATACTAAAAAGGATATTGTTGTTTAAATGAGATGTTAAACAAGAAATTAGTGTTTATAAACTGTGGCATATATTGATGGCTGAACGTAGTCAGCAAGAAAACAGCTGTTTTCTATAAACTGTGGCATATATTGATGGCTGAATGTAGTCATTAGCAAGAAAAGCGCTGTTTTTCTGTATTTTCCCCAGTATTATGGCTTTACATCTCTCAGTTATCCCAGTTAGCTGATATTGAACTAAGCAAATAGACTAGGTTCATACCTAATTATTACTATGTCACCCAAGAGTCATGCTGAATGGGCATTCCTCCCCTCCATAATCAGTTTTTAACTATCTCTCTAGCACTGTGGCTGCTTTCATATAGGCAAAAAGACAACTGACAAACAACCAGAATTTGTTTCTGATAACTAGCAATAACCTGATCAAGTATAACCGTGCTCTGTTAAATGAATCTGTGAGGGTAAAAACATCAACATGACATCTAAGTTTTACAAACATTTGTGCATTCTTTCCCCCCACATCCTCTCTTTTCACAATGTGTCCAAGCAAGACTGGGCCTGATTCAACTATTTATTTTCTGATGCAATTTATGCTACAGATGTCTTTGAAGAAGGTTTGAAAAACTAGAGTCTGTAAGTCTCCCCTGTGGATCAAATCATGAGGCAAGGAATAAACAGTCATACTGAGCCTTTGACTTGCTTGTAAATACCTGCTGCTAAGGATAAATAGGCTGTCAAATGCACTGATTTATACCACAAAACCTCTGAAGGCTGAGGTCGGCTCTGTGAACTTTGGCCTTCTACAGTTAGAGCTTAGATGCCACAAAAGAAGCATTCTTCACAGAATCTGCCACTTTCCTCAGTCTCCCCTTTCCCCTAATATATTACCTTTCAGCATTTTCACTGCCACAGTAACGGCTTCTTTTGGTCTGTCTTTGTCAATTCCCACTGCTTCCGCCATGACAACTTGACCAAAGCATCCTTCCCCAAGGGGTTTCCCTAGTGTTAACCTAGGGGTATAAACATGATATTAGCACACAGCATCTGACCAGAAGATAAAACTGGTGAAACTGAAGAGTTAAAAATAATCTTCCAATAAAGTGTCTTGATTGGAGCAATTGTCATATCGCAATAAAAAGAGTATTAGTAGATTCCTGGGTTTGTGTGGATTCTGTACTACTTACATAGCAAAATGTACCCATATATGTACAGGTATAAAAACATTACTTTCTGGCTACAGTAACATGTACAGTTTCTCCAAATGCAGTGCGTCACTCTAAACAATTGAGTCCCCAAAGTAACAGTGCAATCCTAAACAGAATTACTCCCTTCCAAGGCCATTGGAATCAGTGTGCTTAGAAGGCCGTAACTCTATTTAGGATTGCACTGAAACCTAGTTAGCACCCCACCCCTGGTTTAGGATGCAAGCTGATCAGAAAGTTCCGTCTGCTTGTATATGTTTGGCTTCAGTTATTAACTAGGAGTTGGCATGATTTAGGTTACTTTACAGTAGCATTCATGGTATCTTTTAAATATCAGATTATCCAGTATAAAATTTGAAGGACAGAAGATATTTAGAAGGATTTTAAGGTAACTATTGCATGAAGTTCATTCTTCTTTATTAAGTGTCCCTGCTTTATTTCAGAAGGCTTACTAACCTAAAAAAAAGCTGCAAAGAGTCAGAGTCCTAGGACAAACCCACAGGAAACAGCAACAAATCAACATACACAGAATGAACCACCACAGAGCTGTCAAAAGCCTTTCAGAAGAGGCCACAGGAGTGGATTCTGCTACACTGAGCATAATGTAGCTGCTGATGCTGTGGGTGTTAAGGGCTGTCAAGTCACTTATGGTGACCCTATGAATTAATGACCTCCAAAATGCCCTATGGTTAACAGCCTTGCTCAGGTCTTGCAGACTGAGGGCTTGTGTCTTCCTTGATTGAGTCAATCCAGCTCATGTTGGGTCTTCCTCTTTTCCTGCTGCCTTCAACTTTTCCTAGCATCATTGTCTTTTCCAGCAATTCTTGTCCTCTCGTAATGTGACCAAAGCACAATAGCCTCAGTCTAGTTATTTTAGCCTCTAAGGAGAATTCAGTCCATGGTATCCATAAAACTCTCCTCCGACACCACATTTCAAATGAATCCACTTTCTTCCTGTCATCTTTTTTCACTGACCAACTTTCGCACCCATATATAGTGAAGAAGAAGAAGAAGAACTTCACCATTTATACTGAAGAAGAAGAAGAAGAAGAAGAAGAGAAGGAGGAGGAGGAGATTGGATTTATACCCCGCCCTTCACTCAAAGTCTCAGAGCAGCTTACAAACTCCTTTCCCTTCCCCTCCCCACAACAGATACCCTGTGAGATAGGTGGGGCTGTGAGAGCTCTTTCCAGAACTGTCCTTGAGAGAACAGCTCTGACAGAACTATGGCTTTCCCAAGGTCATTCAGCAGCTGCAAGTGGAGGAGTGGGGAATCAACCCTGGTTCTCCCAGATTAGAGCCCACACACTTAACCACTATACCAAACTGGGGAATACTATGGTATGAAATATCTTGGTCACCACCAGCCACTCATCCTTACACTTAAGAATCTTTACTAGCTCCTTCATGGCTGCCCTTCCTAATCTCAATTGTCTTCTGATTTCTTGATTGCAGTCTCCCTTTTGGCTGATGATGAACAGAAAAGCTTTTAACAATTTCAGTTTCTTCATCATCCATCTTAAAGTTTTACAATTCTGCAGTAGTCATTACTTTTTTCTTCTTTTTTATAAAAAAACACAGAGTTTGTAGGATATACAAATCTTTTCTTGCACCCTACTGTGGCATGCCCCTTCACACTCCCCAAAAAGCTTTGGATGGAGCAGTGGACTACCCAAAGTGTGGGGGAAGGTGAGAAAGGAAGGAGAACGACTGCGGGGGCACAACACATGCGAGAATAGCTGGAAGAACCTCACCCTCCAGTGGCCCAGCCTCGCCCCAAAGGTCTTTCCACCCCCCACACATGAAAAAACAATAAATCCCTGGTTGCAGAGTCAAGCCTCCAGTTCTATGATGGTAAGCTCACAGCTAGTCTTAGGAAGGTAGAGAAAGGCAGGGGTGTGAAGAGTTAACCATCCAGTCAAAGCTAGCGTGTTGAGGGTGGTGGATGAGGAATAAGCGTACTTCACTCAAACTAATGCATGGCAACCAGCAAATGGGAAGATAACTAGCCAGGACTGCAGGCACAGGAGATCACTCTTCCTTCTTGTCCCTGGGGTCATTGCACGCCACCTGGAGCTTGGAGTGTTCATCCTTCAGCCAGTTTGCACATTGCCAACAGCTCAGCCTTCTCCAAGGCTCTCTTTGTAGAAGCCAGTTCATCCATCAGCTTCTTGACTTTGGCCTCCAGAGCTTTGTTCTCTTCCAGAACCCTGGAGCCTTTGGCATTAAGATCTCCAGCATCAATTCCTGCCAATTTCAACTCCTTCTTCAGCTTGTTGTTCTCCTCCACGTACTTCTTGGTGGCACTACTTGCTCCTTCCACCCGCTTCTTGAAGGCTTCGTTGGAGGCCAGGGTGGTGGC
>NW_015167569.1:55000-123860 GCF_001447785.1 Gekko japonicus | reverse complement strand
ACAGGTTGTGTTAGGCTTGGAAGAGCTTCATGTGAAAGTGCTCCATAGCCCCAGGGTTACTCTGCAGGTTCACATTCTTGGTCACATCATCGTATTTCTGGATCTCCTGAATGGCATCCAGAAACAGCAGGACAAGAATAACGATCAGCATGATAAAAAGGTGTTCCCGTAGGTCAGCAGCAGGTGCACCAAGCGGGACTTGAAGATTTTCTGCCATCTTGTTGCTGAGATAAAGGGAATGCACAGGAGAAACACCAGAATGACCTTTTTTCTTCTTGATGTTCATTTGTACTCCTGCTTTGGCACATTCTACTGATGTTAACTTTCTATTGTTAATTATTATGATATATTGCCACTGATTTTATTTATTAAGTTTTATTTCTATTACATTGTACTTTTTATTATATTTGCTGCAAGCCACTTCAAAAATCCTGGTTAAGACTGCAGCGCAGAAATTATTGGAAGAAGCAGAATATGGTGAGAGAACATACACAGCTAACTGCCTTAAGGCATGTGGAATGGTACAGTACAGCCCGATCTCATCAGATCTCAGAAGCTATGCAGTTTAGGTACTTGGATGGGAGACCTCCAAGAAACACTTTGCGAGGAAGGCAATGGCACCTCTGTTTAGTCACTGGCCTGGAAAACCCTACTGGGTTGCCATAAGTCAGCTGTGACTGGATGGCACTTCACACACACACACACACAACGGCCTTAATTATTGTAATGACAACTTTTCATTGCCCCCCCCCAATAAAAATTAGCAACTCTGTGGATAGGGGGGGGGAATCCTCAACCAACAGTTTTATGATCAGTCCAAATAGTGTGCACAAACTTCTGGATTCCCCCAAATTGTTCATCTGGCTGATATTAAGTGCAAAAAAATACAAAAGGGGTAGAGAAGAAAAATATTTCAAGGCATGTTAGAAAGTTTTTAGCTTTCGTAACATGGAGAGAAGAAGGATTGTACACTTAATCAGATTACATGGTGCTAGGTACAAACCAGATTTCAAAGTACCCCAGAGATTCCTGGGATAAAGGATAAAAAATGAGAATCTCTTCCTTTTCAAAATATAAAAACCGGCAGTTTTTCAGGACCCCATTTCCCCTACGGGCCTATAAGCATGAAAATAGCAGAAAAACCTCACAGTTCTTTACATTAAGGAAGATGGCAAATAATTTTAGATGATTTATGATTTAGCAAGTCAACATAAGGCAAACTGGGTAACATTTCCTAGTGGTGTGAGGACCAGTAACACCCTCCCCTCCCAGCAGAGTCCCATTTGGAGAACATTCATCTCAAAATATATCTGGAATAAAGGATATTGTTCCTGCCTGTGCAGCTGGGGTTTCTGTTTTCTTGCATATGTTTTGCAGCTGTTGGATTACTCTCATCATTTCACTCTTCCATAGAAGAAGACAGACAATACTCCTTCTAAAATCTTAGATTAGGAATTATGGGCCATATATTGGATTAACGACCAAGACTACTGCCCAAATCACGCACACACTGCACTGACACATCTGCTTTATGAAGAGCACACAGCATTCTCTCCCAAAGAAAATTAAGCGTCTTTTGGCTAGATGCCACAATTAGAAATCAAATGGGATGAGTTTAAATAGACTTTTAATTGAAAAAAGCTTTCAGTTTAATCACACTAATGTGAATGTATACATTGGGCAGTAACTGTTATGTAAAGTGCATGCTACTTTGACAATACACAAAGGCCAAAAAAAGGCTTGTATGGTTTATGCTGAGATCATGCTGCATTTTCTCTGAAACTAAAATTGAATTTAAGAACTTGGCAGAGAGCAAACATTTGCATTGGAAAATGGTTAATTTATGTGCTCTTGTGCTTCTAGTATGAGCATAACAATCCTGTCATTGTGTGCCTGCGGCCCCCCAATCTAATAAACTGCTCTTAAATAGCCTTCTTTCATTACAAACCCACTCCACCCACATTTATGCCAAATGCTGTTTTAAAATGTTTAATGCTCTAAGATTTTCCGCATTAATGTTTCCCCTAAGGGAATGGGCTGACAGAATTAAGTATACAGACCCCCACTGTTGACTAGAACCTTGCAGGTGGCAAGTGAAATGTATGGCACCACTTGTCAGTCATATAATTAAGAATATTTTCATAAATGTACATAAAAGGCATCTTTTTTTAAAAAAGTTCAAATCTCAAAAGAAAGGGCTTGTGAGGGTTTTGTGTTTTTTTGGAAAAATTAGGATGTTTTCTAAAATCCTTGTAATGATTTTCTGAAACTTAAGTTCTGAAATAAAAAACTAAATCTGAGTTTACTGTGGGCCCTATTTTACTGTATGAATATGCTTTTACCCAAAACAAAAACAGTCCTAAATGTAAGACGATGCTCCTAAACATGTATACACAATAAGTTCTTAATTAGTGAACAAACTTGTAACTTGTAATATTTAAAAGAAAGCCCCCCCCCCCCCCCCCGACAACACACTTAGGAAAAAAAACTAGTCTTCCTTTTGGATAAATACAGTGTTACGTTTGTCTCAGGTTTTTTATTTCAAATAAAATAGTCCATAAAACGCAAAGGCTTTTTAGAATTTTTCTGCCTATTCACCCAATATAAGGGTAAACTACAATACACTTGCAATACAATACACTTGCAATTCCTACAATACACTTCTAGGGATCACTTCACTCCAGTCTTGTTCCATCTACACTGGCTCCCAATTCATGGTGCCGGCATTGATCTTTAAAGCCCTATATGACTTGGGGCCTGCATACCTTAAGGAATATCTTCTCCCATATGAACGTACCTACCCACTGTGGTTATCTTTGGAGGACTTGCTTTGGGTGTCCCTGCTATCTGAAGCTAAATGGGGGGGAACCCAAGAAAGGGCCCTCCTGGTTGTACTGCCAAAACATTGGAACTCCTCCTCAAGGAGTTTTGTCTGTCTCCCTCTATCAGTATCTTTCACCAGCAGCTGAAGACTTTATTTTCCTCTTTGACATACCCCCAATAACCGTTATTGGCCTTCTCCCTAGTTTTTGGTGTTGTGTGTGTTTTTTGTTTGTTTTGTTTTTATTTAATTATTGTATATATCCTTTATTTTAAATGTTTTAATTTTGAAAAGTTTTAATATTTTGATATTCACCGCCTTGGGGACCCTACTTGAGTGGAAAGGCAGCATAACAATGTTTTAAATAAAATAAATTTAATAATAAATTTCAAAATAGCCTTACGTATTAAAATATCATATGCATTAATGCCCAAGTTGCCAAATGAAGCTCCATGTGCAAGAAAGCATAAAGGTTTATACACATTACCATTATTCTGAATGTGATTCCCCATTAGAGCAGTAGCCTTATTCTCACAGTGTACTTCAGATTTATATGTGGAAATCTTTCTGTGTGAAGATTCTGCTTATTTGATGAAGTAGGTAGTCATACACTGTAGTACCAGTTCAAACTGTAGGGTATAGGGATGTGCAGTTGGATGTTCCCTGTCCAAAAATATATCTGAAAAATACCTTATTGCTATTTTCCTAATATATTCTGATATCCCAAATACATCTGGGATTTTTGGGGGGATACTGAAAAAAATCCAATATATCTGACTCCAATACAACCGGATCTGGGAAAAAAATGATTTATTTTTTTTGCTGTACACCCCTAGTAGGGTGCTCACCATCCATAAATCTAAAGTTTGTGATAGTGCAACATGCTGCTTTATTACCCAAGACAAAAACATTTTTACCTGGGGTAACCTAACATAGAGGAGGTGATCATCATTTTTTTAAAAAAGCATATAGCCTTTACTAGCTACTGAGAATATCAGTTTAGTAGATTTCATAGTCAATTGAATGGAATTATTTTTATATATGTGCATGTTTGTGTGTGTACCTGGAAGTCATGGTGACCTCTGGTGACTGACCCCTACTGCGGGCCAGGATATTCAGAGAGGTAGCTGAATAAAGCCTGCCCTCACCTCCCAACTGCTGGTATTTCAAGGAGGTCTCCCATCCAAGTACTTTCCAGAGTCAACCCTGCTTAGCTTCTGAGATCTGACAAGTTCAGGCTTGCCTGGCCTATCCAGGTCAGGGGGAATGGAATGAAAATGTTTGCCAGTTTCTGTGAATATAATTTACCTTGCAATCCTATGCAGACTCACTCTAGACTCCATATAGTCATAGTCAATTTATCGATATGTTGTTTCACAATTGAAAAATAATACAAAATTGTTCTTTTCAATGATTGACAACAGTTCGGGGAACAACAGATGATGATGATGAAAAAGAAGAAAAATACACAGACCTCCTTTAGCACTTTCTTGAAATTTTGACTAACTATTCAAATTAGTAAACATGCAAGAACAAAAGAAATCTCTCAGAAAGCATCTGTCTAAAAGAAATAAGACCATTCTGCTTTGCTATCTCTCTGTGTGGTTTTCTGTAGCTGTATGTAGCCTAAGTGGAGAACACAACAACTGAAAGTTAACAAGAAGGAACTAAGGTTTTGTTGTTAGCAGAGGCATTCAACTAGAAACAATTCACTTACTTATCTCTGGGGAACTCCCATTTTGGATCTTCTGGCAGTTCATACTCAGAAACTCCTGCCAGCATTGGAGCATCAGCATTGGAGGAGAGACGTGTAGTTATCCTCACCAAAGGTGTGTTGGAGTTCATGGAGGAGCTAGAGTCTGCAGACACCTGTTTATTAGAAATCAAGATGCAAAGAGAAGATGTAATTTTGGCCCAATTATAGCAAACTGGCTGTACACAGAAACCAAGCCAGTAAAGAAAGGGTACTGAGCTACTGAAAAGCTAAATGAACCACTGCAGACTAAAGATATAAGGTTTCTGGAAATTTTGAAGTCATAAAAACATCATTTATAAGTTAGCTTATAAAATTGTACTATTTAGTATATTTATGAAATTTAAAAGTATAAAGTTGCTACGTTTTTCAAGCAAAATTTCAAATACACCCATTACTAGAGAGAGTGAACTGAAAACTGCTGCACCCTATACTACTTAGCTACATAGTTCTAAAGATCACCCGTAGAAGGCAAGCAGCAATCCACAAACAAAAAGCACCCTGCCTGTAGAACTGCCAGCCTCCAGGTAGGGGCTGGACATTTCCTGGAATTACAGCTGATGTCCAGAGTACAGAGATCAGTCCCCCCTGAAAAATGGCGGCTTTGGACTCTACAGCATTATGCCCTGCTGAGGTCCCTCCCCTCTTCAGACTCAGTCCTCCCCTCCAAAATCTCCAGGGATTTTCCAACCAGGAGTTGGCAACCCTGCTTGTATATGCCTCTCAGGAAAATAAGAGCATCCTCTAAGTGCAGAAAAGCACCTTGGATTTGAATGCACAAAGGGTATATATAGGGATGTCTCTAAAGCTATAGGTTGTCTTGCACAGTGCACATTTTGAGCAGTAAAGACCGGGCAGCATCATTCATTCACAATGAGTACTTCATTGCTTTTTTGATGTGCTTCCCCAAATTTCAATATTTTCCTGTCCATGTCTCTACTGCGGATAATCATAAATGAGGGGTTATAAAAAATTATTCTTCCGTTTCCCCGAAAATAAGACCTACCCCAAAAATAAGCCCTAGCAGGATTTCTATGCATTTGTGGTATAAGCCCTATGTGTCTTCTTGAAAAAAAATAAATATAAGACAGTGTCTTATTTTCGGGGAAACACGGTTGTTTCTGGTTTTGGGGTTTTTTTTTGCTAATTATATCATAAGATGACATGTGGAATTCCCAGCATCAATGTCAGGGATTGGTTTGCCTCGGGCCCCACTGGAGACAAGGAAGGCACAAGGCTTATTTGGTTAGCCTCCTCTGAAGCAGTCAATGAAGAGGCGTGATCTTGCCCCTTGTATTTTGGCAAGCCTCCTCCATGCAGGCTTGTCTGCTGGCTGCTGACCCGCCCACCCTCACATCACAGGACAAGCCAGTCACCTTTGGAGCCAAGTAGGAATTTGGGGGGTTTCCTCTGATTGGCTGTTAAGGGAGCCTTTTTTTTTTTTTTTTTTTTTGCAAGCTTTGTGATGTTGGGGTAGAGGTGGTTAAAAAGGCCTGGTCTTTGGACTGGTTAGGCTATAACCAGTTTGGCAAGAGTAGGGCGGGCTGATCATGATAGGCAGAGATGACTAGCAAGCATCCTGAGGTATCAGCAGTGAAGGAATGCCCTCAGTGTGGAGCAACATTTTTCTGAAGCTGGTAGTGGCCATGCAGCGCATCAGGCTGGGCACATAGTGTGCAGGCAATGATAAGTGAGGCCAGTAGAAGATGCAAGCCAAGTTTGGAGTCAGGGTGGTTCTTCCTAACAATGGTGGCCACTGCCAGAAAGCCTAGCACAGCCTGCCCATTTAAATACGTTAGCATATTTAATGATATGATGTACAGCTGCATAATTAATTGATTAATTAAATAAACCAGTTAAACCAATGCTGTTGTCTCATGTCTTCATTGGTGGGGGGTTCCTGAAGCAATGCTACAGAGCATAACTTTAAAGACATCTAGTAGGAAAACTGATAGGGGCCCCGGTCACACGGCAAAGTTGCCGAGGGAGAGGCACGGATGTTGGGCGGATTATCCGGGTGCGATCACACCACAACATCTGGGAAGTGGAGCGCACCCGTGGCTTACCCGTGACTTTAAAAAGTAGTACCTCCAAAGTACTAGTAAACGTTTGCCACAGGCTACCTCCAGACTCCCGTGGTGTGATCGTGCCGGCGTGCGGCATTCCCCTCCGGTCCCTCGTTTACCTGCTGGTGCCAAGGGAAGGACCCGTGGTGTGCCGCTGGCGGGTCTGATTGCATAATCGCGGATCAAACTGCACCTGGGCAATTAGCCACGCCTCCCCCCCGGCGATATCCGGCCTGTGTGACCGGGGCCTTAATTACTAACTGTCTTTGCATCAACTTTATACTCCTAGTCCTCAAATGATTTGTTGAAAAGTTTCTCTCTCTTTTTAAATTTAAGCATAGCCATTGTTTTTTAAGATCACAAGTAAACTCATTATGTGCATCAGTACTTACAAGATACTTTATATAAAGCATTTATTTAAAGCTATTAAACCAGAATAGTGTTACCAGGAGTGTGTCATTATAATTTTTTGCACTGTTATTTCTACAGTATTTTTAAAAAATTTAGCTGGTTTCTAGTCCTGAATATCAAAGAAGGTTATATAACACTTCTCTAAAACACAAGGTCCATTAAATCATGACAAAAGTAAAATCGTCTACTAACCTAACTAGAACAACATAAATAGAAAGTTCTCATAGAAGAACAGATTGGATTTATACCCTGCCCTTCACTACCCAAAGGAGTCTCAGAGCAGCTTACAATCTCCTTTCCCTTCCCCTCCCCACAACAGACACCCTGTGAGGTAGTTGGGGCTGAGAGAGCTCCTTCGAGGACTGCTCCTGAGAGCACAGTTCTGAAAAAACTTGTAACTGACCCAAGGTCACACCAGTAGCTGCATGTGGAAGAGTAAGGAATCAAACACGGTTCTCCCAGATTACAGTCCATGCTCCTAATAACTACACCAAACTGGCTCTTGGAAAACAGGAATTTGGTAGGATAGGTGATTGACAAAGGAATTCCATAGGAAAGGTGACTGACAAAGATAGAGCAGACACCAACAGCACTTGACAAGAAGTATTTGAAGATCACATGATTATCTCCCAGCCCAAACTGAGGCACAAGCATTATTTCTTTAGGTCTAGTACAAACTTGTAACATCAGCTCCCTCCCTGATTCCATCTTATAATACAGTCCACATGATCCATGGAAGAGAAACATTTTGTTTTATTGCTGAAATGTCATAAATGGATCATATAATGGAAATGGGTTTTCCTCAGGGATACTGGTAGAATCCTCACTTCATCATGATTCAGGGCCTGCTAATCCACCCCCAACTTTTTTTTCTGGTTAGCTGCAATGACAAGCCAAAACCAATTTAGGATGCAGTCAAAAATTTACTGACATGAAACTACAACAGAGACCAGTGAAGCTATGATCGTTCCTGGGTAACTACAGAAGAATAGATAACTGGGTCCACATTCTTTTTTCTTTCTTTCTTTTTTTGGATACCTGCTCCAAAGAAGCCAGGTGCATTCAGAGTAAGAGCAACATTGATCTTAGCTTTCAAATGGTACTCAATCAGTTTCTCAAACAATGGCTCGTTGTTGTTACAAACAATAAAAAAGTCCCAAGATCTTATCTTGTGAGAAACGGGGTGACAGGGCATGATAGAGATTGTTCATTTGAGTCTGCACTAGATTTCAACTTTTATTGTTTAAAACCATCCACCTTCCCAATGCCTTGTAAATGCCACCTGGTTTAACTCTTCATTAAACCAAAAGGAACCTGGTTATTTATTCCCATATCCAAACCTGAAGGCTAAAAGGAACATTCTGTACTTTAAAAAAAATTAATTGAACTCATAAATATACCTCTACTGCCAACCAAAAAGAATCTAAATTCTCAGGAATGAAACTTCCAAAAAAATTCCAACGTATCCCGACAAAAAGACCTATTCTACTAATCCAGGAACACATATCTGTTAAACAAAACACCCTGTGTGGGTTTTTTTAAATTTCTTCAGATTTACAGCAAATATATATTTATATAATCTCCTTATATATAAAAGAGTTTTCGTGTCCCACCTTCCTCAATGTTCCACACGCTCCCACAGCCTTTGGCTCCTTCAGCTGCCACTCTGAAGGTCTGCCAATCCCCTGGCTGCATTGCCTTGGCCCCGCCCACAGAGACAGCAGCCAGCCTCTCGCCCTCAGTCTGGAGGGAGCCGGCGAAGGGGATGGACGCTCCGTCAAGAGAGCGGCAACCCTTCCATGGGGGAAAAGGAGGCAGACCTAGTGAGGCGGCAAGCAGGGGAAGCACTCGCCTTTGCTGCCCCTTGTGGCCCCTCTCTCTCAGCTGCAAGACCGGCGCTTCGTCAGGGTGATAGCTCAACGGGCTGCACCGCAGAGAAGGCTGCCCAGCGCCTTTCAAAGGCTCCCCCGCCTTCCTTCAGTAGCGGCGGCAGTGCCAGGGAGGGGCTGGCCTAGAGGAAACGAGCTGCGGCTCCTGGAAAGCCAGACTCTCTCCTGAGGAAGGCACTTCTCTTGGCTCCTGTGTGGGACTAACTGTGACTAACTTTCCCCTCAGTCTGGAGGGAGCCTTTTTGGCTCCACCAAGGCTTGCTTGCTAATGAGGTGGGTTAGCAACCATCAAACCATTCTCTTCAACCCCCTGCTGTGCAGCTGACTTTCCCTTAGGGCTGCCAATCTCCAGGTGGGACCTGGAGGGAGGGTCTGGAGATCTCCTGCTCTTACTATTGATCTCCAGATGACAGAGATCAGTTCCCCTGGAGAAAATGGCTGCTTTGGAGGGTAAACCCTATGCCATTATCCCCTGCTGAGTCCTTCCATCCCCCCCAAATGCTGCCCTCCACAGGATCCACCCCCCAAATCTCCAGGTATTTCCCTAATCAGAGCTGGCAATTGTACTTTCTCCTCAGTGCCTGTTGCTAGGCAACCAGTTTCTGTCAGTAAAAGGCCCTTTCCACACTTAATTTGGACTTTGGGAGAAAACTCATTGGGGCCAGTCCTGATAGGGTTGCCAACTCCAGGTGGGAAATTCCTGCAGATTTGAGTCCAGGTGGGGGCTGGAGATCACTCAGAATTACAACTGCTCTCTAGGAGGGAGGGGGAGGAGATGGAAAGCTGAAGCCAGGGGGCAGATAACGGTAGGTTGACAGTTGGCTCGGAAGGAGATAAGGTTGCCAACTCCAGGTTGGGAAATTCCTGGAGATATGAGGGGTGCAGCCTGGAGAAAGTGAGGTTTGAGGAGGGGTGGGACCTCAGACAGATACAATGCCATAGACTCCACCCTCCAAACCAGCCATTCCTTCATGGGCAACCACTGTTGCCAGTCTCCAGGGGAGGGATGGAGATCACGCAGAATTACAACTGCTCTTCAGATGGCAGAGATCAGTTCCCCTGGAGATAATGGTGGATTCTGTGTCATTATACCCTGCTGAGGTCGCCACAGCAAATTGACGCTGAATGCCCAAGATCTCTTTCTAGAGCTCGTTGTATTTATTTCCACATTGGGCCTTATTCCGTGTGTGTGTAATCTTCTTATTGTACAGAAACTAAACAGTTACTTTTAGAAATACAAGAAGCTGGAGTGTCACCTTTACCTTTGAAAACCAAATTATCTGTTACCACTCTACTTCGCTTGCTTGGTTTTTTAACTGTAGAACAAACATCTTAGAAATGATGAAAAAAGCATATTCCTTTAAGAATGCTTATAGTAATTTTCACAAATCAGCAAACCTTAAGCAACACTGCACTGTACCAGCTGATATCAGAAAGTTACAGGTTACATTGTTGGGAGTACTCCTTCATGTGTGTCAAAATGCAAGAAAACAACCTCTGCTCAGCAAATCCAGGAAATGGAAAGTTACGCATCAAGTTTTAAGGCAAGTGCTTGCTTTGCACATTGTTCTAAATGTCTTTTAAAACCTTCTGAAAAGTGAACTCTGCATTATGCAACTGTACAAGAAATGATGAAAGTGAGGTCTGTTGTTGGCAAAGGAAAGGACAACTGATGAAAGAGGTTTTAACAAACCGACAGTCTGGGATAACTGCCCTTTGGAAAATGCTGAGTTTATGATGATCCATGGTCTGACTACTGACAGATGTATTGTATACTGACAGCATTTTCCCTGTCATCACCACATGATCAGGTCATCGTGATGCTTTCATTCCAGCTCCAGGCCAATAATCTTTTTATCCAAGTACCGATATACATCTCCCTTTCTAAATGTGCTTGGACTGAAAAATCCCTTTAGTACAGAACAAGACATCCAAAGTTCCAGACGTACATGTATATCTGTGCATGTATGTACATATTTTACAAGCATACTTTCTGTTCAGTACTTCACATATGCATATTAGATAAGATTAAATATTTAACAATTCAGCCACTTTGGGATCAAATATCAGGAATCACCTTCTAAATTCCATCTAACTCTCCACTCTTCTTCCTATTGAGACTTTTTGCTTTTCTTCATCTGCTAATCCTGCTTTCTCCTGATGCCTTTTCTCTGATGTCACAGAAAATTCATTTTAATGCTACAAATGGATTAGTTAGTTCCTCTGGTGCCCTGCCGGTCTTTGGCCTCAGAACTGACGGCTTAGAGGCAACTGGGAATCCTTTGATTCTGAATTCTGAGATCCATAAATAACACAAAATGATTGTCTCGGGCCATGGGTTTTCTAGTGAATCTTTGTAAGAACAAAGGTTCTAGAGTTTTTTCCAAGGGCAAACAGACAATGATTTTCTGTTTAAGTTGATAATACATTTTATACTGTGTTACAATCCTAAACAGGTCTACTCAGAACCCTAGTCAAGTCTACTCAATGGGATTTAATCCCAGGAATAATATTCTAAGGATGGCATTGACAGTGGTGAAGGAACATCAAGTCCATTTTCAGTACAGCTCACTTCCATGAGACACAACCATTTTTCTCTCCTCCTTCCTGTCAAGTCACACAGCTTAGACAGTAATGTTTCAGAAGCAAAAAACAGATGAACAGCTGACAGGTACCAACAGTGGAAGCAGCAGCCAAACTCATTTTGCAGCAAATTCTTCTCTGATCCCAAAGATGATGATCAGTCAGATCCTCATCACAAGCAAAACCCAAAGCCCTCCATGTTCCAAAAGAAAATCTTACTGGAGTCAGCATCCTACCTTCAGCTGTGGCAGTCTCTGAAGTTCTAAGAAAAAGGAGCAGAGGTGGGGGAAAATCCAAGTAATACTTTACCCATAGCACCAGAGAACCTCTGCAGCCTAGTGGCAAAATCCAATTTGCAACACCTGCAAATTAGCAGGTCATTTCAACAAACCTCCTATTTACAAATGCTCTAATTATAACACTTTCTTACTGGACAAAACACTAACTTAGGAGTGACTACTCAAGGAATATGATATCTCATCGACCTAATATGGCCAATGCTTATCTATAATCTATGTTTATATACATGTGAACTGATGCTTGATGATCAGAGTTCTCTTTACTCAACAAAGTTTCTACTGCTCATTAGCTAATTATTTTGTGATACTCAGTAAAAGCTTTTTCAAAGGAAGATCTTTTGAGCAGCATTCTTAAAAATTACAAAATGCAATTAAAACTGCTTAGGCATGAAAAATAGTGCAGTATTAATGGGAAAGAATTTTGACTTGGTCAAGGTTTTTTACTTTGCACTTTCCCCCTCTTTTCACTCAGTTCTGTGTTTTCTGTGTTTAATCCTTCTACAAAGGATTAAAATACAGGACTAATAATTCCTAAAATATTTCAAAACCAAAGAAAAGTCCATCATCAAAACATCAGCATTTTCAAAAAGCATGCACACTAACTGGATATATAAATAAGTGCTTAATTTTCAAATCTTGTTTGCACTTGATAGCAATGCTCCCTCTAAGCAATGGAGTCTTGTGAGCAAAAATTCTACTTTGTGAGCTACTGGGATTAAGGTTGTGAGCGAGCAATTTGGCTACTGCATAAATTAGTTTGCTCTGGAGCCATCCTTTCTGAGCTAAGACAAAAATGTGTGAGCTGGAGGCTAAAAACCTGTGAGCTAGCTCACACTAACTCAGCTTAGAGGGAACACTGCTTGATAGTCATACTCTTGAAGGGACTGAACAAATAAAAGTAGTTCCAATAATAAAAGAGTTTCCAATAACTATGCAGCAACATCAATGAAATGACAGTTCTAAATTGAGCACCTTCTTTCCCCCATGCATACATTTTAAAATAGTAAATGTGAAAGTTTTACTGATTTATTTCAAACATTTATATGCCGCCTTTCCACCCAAACAAGGTCCAGAAAGTGGCCAACAATGAGGCATTAAAACATTAAAACCATTTAAAGTGCTTCTATTTTAACCAAGACCCTATACATTAAATAACTTTGTTTTTATCCATCTTTTCATTAGTCGTCTTTTCACAAAATGGCAAACACGTTAAGAACATGAGAATCTGAGCAGGTTTGGCAAGCAATCATCTGTAAGAAGGCCATCATTATTTAACCAACTAGTTTGCAGTGTATGAATACTTTCCAACATCTTTTCAATGACATATTACAGTTTGATGCTTTCTTTACACATACACAGACACACACTGTACAAGTGGCAACTCACAAACCACCCTTCTTTCCAGACTGCCTCTGAACCATTCGACTAAAATACTTCTGCCTGCATGGTTGCTATCAACTGAAATTGAAACAACATTCACTATAATTTCTCTATTCAAAGTACAATACTAATGCTAAATGAAGGCCTGTGACAGTAATAGGCAAAAGAGAGTCCTGACATAAAACAGTAGAATATATTCTACAATCAAATTTTTAGCATTGCTGATACCATATGAAAAGTTGGTACCAAAATACACAATGCTGCAGGACCACAGGACTTGAATTGCAGTCCTTATTCAGATTCAGACATGTGCTGTTAAATATAGGTCCAGAGAAATCTCTGCAGAAGACTCCTGAAAAAAGATCTGCATAAAGTTGCAGAAAAAACACACGAGGAAATAAAAACCCACCCTCCCTGTAGCACATATTGCTGTGTCTAGATATTTTAGCAAACAAGATTATTCTTATTCAGGTGAAGAATTTGGGCCCCTCCCTCCACGCCTATGCCTGTGGCACCAATTAATCCCTGTACTTTGCAGCTCACAAGAAGGCACCTGCAAATATGCTGTGTTGCCTGTTTTCCTTTCTTAGCATTATTCCCAAAGACTATTATCAACTCATACTAGAAATTTAAGATCCCTTCCGCACATGACAATTTTAACAGTTTCTGCTTTGTCGTTGTTTTATTTGAGTTACTGGCTCATTGGTTTCAGAACTCAAAATAAGTTTCAAAAATTCCCTCAAATGTGCATTTAGTAGAACCCCTTTGTACTACATTTGTACACCAGATGAACAGGATCCCTCTGAGTGAATACAGAAAGCCTCTCCTTTACCACTGAGACACTATGAAGTTCTTCTGGGCCCCAAACTCTGGGCTTCTAAGTTAGTAAGGTTTTTTTTGTTTTTACAAGGCAACCCTGACCTCCCCCCCCCCTTTTTTTTTACACCAAACATTGGCTTTCTAACCACAGGATCTGCTGGCTTGTCTTTTTCAAGGGATGGGTAATAATTTTTTTTCAACTCTTTATCTACTTTCTGTTACCTGTCTGCGCAGAGGAATACGCTTAGTCAGCTTGTGGACAGCTGGCTGGCTGCTGAAGTCTGGCTTCTTCGTGGTGGTTTTCATTCGGCACAGGATGACTGTCGCCACCATACAGACAATCAGGAAGACCCCTACACAGTAGATGGCTATTTCCAGGTAGTCTGGGGATGTTGGGTATGGCCTGTCTTCTACAGAAGCTACAGTGCAAGTTTGAAGGAGGAACAATCATGCCAGAGAATTAGAATACAGCAAAAAGATCATTTGCACAGCATGTCAAACAACATGGTACCACATCGGACTAAAGAAAACTTTAAATGAACCACATGAGATACAGAATGCTGAAGATTTCCACAGCACGGAAATGGTTACAATGAGCTTGGAGGAGGTAAATGGACCATTTCCAAACCACCTCAATTCAACCTTTTTTCATGAGTTGGCTTAAACGGCCTGTTCTCTCATTGTGCCTTTCTCAATTCTTCTACACAAAAATCAGTGCACTGTTAATAGCAGATCCTATTTAAACTTTAAAATTAAAAGCTACACATTGAGATTAGGCTTGAGATCACATTCTTTTCTTGCGCTATTTTTCTTTTTAGCCAACTTTCTTGAGACAGGAAAATGGGCAATAATTCACTCCAGATGAATCAATATTTGTCCGAATTGCCCAATCTTTGGCCTGCAGCAAATGACAGGTTTAATAAAATAATTTTTCAAGAGCATTGTATTTAACTCTGTGAACCACCTGAACACACAATGAAAGGCAAACAAGCACGGAATTAGCTAGATGAAAAGCAAGGCTTATAGGACACCAAAGCATAACAAAAGTTAAGGCATGAACTAGCCAGGCTTAGGCATCTAAATAATTCTTTATAGTAAGAGTTAGACTAAAGCAGTCCTATATTACAAGTATTCACATCTACTTAGGCCAAGGCTGAAATATTATTAGATGCTAACCTTTCATTACAGGGGAATTGGAACTGTTTGCCTATTTATCTCTTCATTCATTTGAAAACTGTAGACTGTGCGTAGATTCCCATGATGCTTTCTGCTTCACCTCACTATTTTTTGAAACCACAATGGCTAAGAATCACCTGAAACTCCAATGTCTCAGAGGGCCCAATACAATTCAACTTCTGGGCCACTACAAACATTAAAACTTCCTTTTGCATAATGGCCACGCTTCTTTTGTCAAAACGTGTTTAGCTTCCCTTGAAATTATTCAACTGTTATGCTGGAAGTTCCAAACTAACCTCAAATTTCAACCTGGGCAAAACGTCCCTGAGGAATTTATCTAATCTTACTGAAATTCCCTTATCTTTTCTCAAAATGTACCAGATGCTTTGCCTGAGCAGGAGACTCCAAACTTGCCTCACATTTGCACTAAAACTTGGGTCACAAACTGGTTAGGTCTTTTCTGTTATGAGGCAACATTTCAAAAATGTTACTTTCAAAGTGCACAAATAACTTCACCATAAGAAAAAAGCAGGTGTGTGAGCAAAGAAAACTGGTAATTCCTTTACTATGCCTATAAACATATACTCTGCTCTCTTGATTATTAACCATGGGTCACAAAAACTTGTTCCGTTGTTCAGATGGATAAATTTTTCTCCTGGAACAGGAGAAGTGAACTTCAGGGTGGGGAGAATGCCGCATCTGGCCTTTCATGTGGGACTACACAGGATCATAGGAAGGAGGTAAGTGGAATATAGTATTGTCACAATACCATGGCTTGTTTCTTCCATCATGGTAAGAACTATGTTAAATGAGAATCCCCCGTCTGAGAATATTTTGAAATTAGGCTTGGAATGCTGAGTTCACAGAGATGGATACGCAGACTCATGGGTAAGTCTACTGGTGGAAGACCCAATTTATTTCAGATCTTAAACACCACATAGACCATAAATGCCACTGAACAATGGCGGTACCACATTAATTAGTGTTAAATAAGTAGATGCAAACTATTATGATTATATAGCATAATAATGTTATTGGTTTTTGATGTTTAAATTTAAATATATACATATATAGCTATTGTGACACAAATCACTGTAACATTTATTATTATGTCCTCAACAGTCCAATCCCACACATGACTACTCAGAAGTAAGTCCCACTATATTCAATGGAAAATTACTTCCAAGTCAGTTGGGCACAGGATTGTAGCTGAAGCCTTTTACCTATCCCAAATCATGACAGCAACAATCAGCATTCTACCACAAGCAGTGTTCATTGCAATTGGTTCTTATTTCTCATCCTGTGTTAATGTAAGTTTCATTCAAACAAACAGATTAAGAAGTGGTGCGGAAACACTTGCAAAAATGGAAACAGCCCTGCAAGCAGAAGCAACAGGCACTTCAAATACAGACTACCTGTTTAGTGAAGAACATTCTATGGGAAGCTTAAGAATTAATACATTAAGGAAGGCAATAATGTGGAATGTCTCAGCCATTGAGAAGAAATGCCCTAGAAATCTTGAGATTCATTCATATGGCAGTACAGTATTTAATGAGAAATGCAGTTTTGCTATACACGCATGCAAGCACCAATTCTTTATTTAATATTAAGATATAACAACCAGCAACTTACTGTGAGCACTTCTGTGTGTGCACATACACAAAATAGAAAAAACAAGGCAGTGCCACTACACTGAACAGCAAGCAAGTTTCAAGAATACCAACATCTATAATTATTTTTTTCTAACAGACAATCATTCTCAGGCAATGAAGCGTGTTAATGTGTGTTTCTGCTAAAAACAGAAACATCACTCTGAGCATGACAAGACATGCTTTGCAGAAAAAAGCAAATTAGCTAGCAATTTGCTTAGAACATGCATTATTGAAAAGGTACACCAAGTTGATTCCAAAGGTATGTTTAAAAAAACACTGCTTCTGTATTCATGTTTCAGCATAGCAAATGCTCACAGAGACTAAAATTAACCTAGGCAATCTGACTAGGTTGAGGCTTTTGACAGTGTTACTTAAAAAGTCTGAACTTCACAGGGGAATTCTGAATACCCTCTCAAGGGATGTTTTAAGGTTTTTGAGCTGAAGTATCTCACCCAAAAACCCTTTTATTTCGAATTTATAACAAACATTAAGATGGTGAAAAAAACACTTATGTCTGAAAGCCCTTCCGTTCATCACTTTAAAGCTGAAGGGCAGCATTTTGCTTTTTAAAAAAAAATCACTTGAAGAAGATTAAAAGCCCATTTTTGAGACAGAAGCTGTGCTAATTTAGCAGCAATCATCAATGAAGCAGGGAGGGGGGAAACCACTGAAAGATAGCAGTATATACCTGGCAGAACTGTCAACCATGCAGAGTGAAAGGATATCCCAATAGAATTACCCGCCAAGCATGTATACTCCCCAGCATCCTCAAAAGTTACATTCCGTATATAGAGAACCTCAATCTCTTTGTCCGTAGTGTTAACACCGGCAGCCTATAAAAAAAAGGGAAGCAAGAGAAAAAAACTAGACATTTTAGGAATTCTTGTGGATGGGAAGTGGAACCACGGAGATCTTGGCACGTCAGAAGAAACAGTGGTGCACAGCCGTGGGAAGATCCCATCCACAAAGCCCTCAACCAAAAGATGATTATGAACAGATCCCAGCTCACCTTAGAGAGGAATGAATCAACACCCTTCACCAAACCTATACTCACCACCTAAGTACGCATGCAATCAAACAACATGGAAAAATTCGCCCACAAATGTTTTTGTTTTACAAATGTTACAAACAGAAAGACAGATTAAAAATAAAAGAAAGTGCAAACAAAGGGACATCTGTCTTACTTAAGATGCCATTCAAATTAAGAAAAGGGAATTTTAGAAACACATAATGAAGAGATGAAGCCAGAGAGACAAAACTTGATAAAAGAGATGTGCTCATATACTCAGGGTGAACTGAAACCCCCAGATTTTCTGATCTACTGAGCCTCGGATTTTGTTCATTTCATTAGCACGAGGCTGCAGTGGACCACTTCTTCCCAGGCCAACAACCATCTGGTCATGCCTAACCATAGTAGACCTAATCTGGATCCACAATGGGTTTCAATTCATATGTATGGCGATCAAAAGTGTGAAAAACTTGGCCCTCTGATTACTTCTAAACACTTCATATTGTCAAGAAATCAAAAGGGTGGACACTGACTTCTCTTGGTGGCCCGATGAACTGCTACACTAGCCTTTTACTTTCTTGCTACAGATAATCTATGGTGAATGTAACTATTAAGTTTAGAGATCAGGAGCACAAGTAGGGCCATTTAAAGAACCACAAGCAAGAAATATTAAATTGAACTATCCCTTCCAGAGCAGCCAGTAATGCTACATTATGGTATGAAGTAGTTACCTGTTCTGAACCAGTAGGTACATGCCTACTGATCATGAAGAAGATGGAAATAAGTTGTCTCTCAAATATTCCAAGTTTGTAAACCTGTAGGTTTTGGTTTGCATTTTTTAAAAGGCTTTAATAGGAAACTATGCTCTTCACACTACTCAGACCCCTGTATCACACAGGTAAAATGCTTATGTAAAGCACCATGAATGTTATATCCTCAAGAGGATAGGTCTATAGAGATTTTTACTGAGCATACTACTAGATCTGTTTAAAAAAATCTAAAATATGATATCATTGAAATTACACTCACGGTCTGGTTCTGCCCCAATTAGTGGCAGAATGACAATAATAATGATAAAGAACTCACCATACATGGAGAGTATCATCAATAGTTAAAAAAAAACCTGAGGAAGATTTAGACTGATTAGAATTTTTTTCACATTGCACTGAGAACCAATATATGTGAACACAAATGAACAGGTCAAAATAAAAGAGACAGTAGGAAAGTGGGTTTTTTAAAAAAAGTTACTAAAAATACACTACACAGTATTTGTGGGAATTTTTCCATGGCTACTGGAGTAATACCAGTTGCATCTCCAAGGGAGGATTATAAATATACCAAGGTCATAGAGTTATCCTACAAGCTGCCTGCAGAGTCCCAAAGCACCAATTTTTTCCAGCTTCTACATCCAGCTTTCTTTAACAGACGTTGTTACCTTTATCTGGCAGAACTGTAAGCCAGGCAGACTGGTTGGCCTCCCCTATATAATTGGAGACCTTACAAATATATTCTCCAGCATCCGCCTCTGTCACATTGTACAGTTTCAGCACTTCAGCATTGGAACTATTTATCCCCGAATGCTAGAACAGACCAATAACATAGGAGAACAATGTAACTGCTGCCCCAAATGTAAACACCAATATGGTCCCGTCACCAAAACATTCAAAGAAGTCTTCCATTTAGCATAGACATTAGTATAAAAACATTTTACTTGTAAAAAGAACACATGAAGATTATTTTGTACAAAATGGGGAGGGGTCTAGTTTAGTAGATACCTAGGAGCAATGTTTTGCCTTAAAGGACAACACTGCTTTACAACAAGCCACTTCTATGTAACAAAACTGGTCAAATAGGAAATTTCAAAAACTGGCTGCTAACCTTAAAAACCATTGCCCCATATAAAAGTGGTGAAAACCTGACTTCTTGGTATCTCTGACATAGAAAATCCTGCTCTGCCAATGTCCTTTGGCAGCAAACCTGGTCATTACTGAAAGACCTTTAATGTTTTCCCAGGCTCTTAATAACAAAGATCAAATCAATTTTCTTTGGTTTATTTTGGACACTCATTGCCCAAGAATAAATCTCAAGTGATGTCAAGATAGTGGTGTTGCAATTTTCTTAATAAGTGACCATGCTGTCTGAAAAACAAACAAGCAATCTGTGTGCAAGTAAAAGACTTTCTGGAATCCAAAAAGGGGAACTAACTTTTGCTTTTGTTTAGACCAGCAACTATGTGTTCCAGCACATTTATGGGTTGGCACAAATAAAAGCTTCTGGGTCGTTAAAAATAATTCAATCCCAGTTTCAAAACTCTTGGCCTCACTCAACAGCCTTTCTCACAATCTAATAAAGAATTACTCATTGTCGGGGAGGGGGGAAGCTTACCTTTAGAACTTTCAGATACGGTATTCCATCTGCATCATGTTTACTTCCATTTTTTTCTATGTGCTTTATCCACTGGATATGAGGCTGAGCATCACTGTAGACTTTGCAGACAAACTCTGCATCACCCCCCACAATGGCTGAGGTATTTGCAGGTAGGCCTGCTTGTAGGATAGGCCTGTGTGGTGATCGTTCTGTCAGGAAGTAGAAATGGTGGGGGGAAAGAGAGAGAGAGAGAGAGAGAGAGAGAGAGAGAGAGAGAGAGAAACATATAAAGATGCAGAACTAAGAAGAGCTGCCAAGAAAACTGTTAGAGAACATGAGCCAAAAAGCCCTGTAAGCCTGTTGGCTGACTTCACTGAAATCACGCTGTAACCAAAATGTAGAACAAAAAAAACCTTCCACTTCAAAGGAGGTGCTTGAATACTACAGTAGAGTGTTGTACAATGACTCTTTTTTAAAAAATACGATGCAGAGCATGAGGTCGTATGGAGGCAACATTTAAAGCACAATTCCCTAAGTATTTTTTCCCCCAGTATGGAAACGTTCCTTTTATTGATATTAACATGAGGACAGAGCATGTCAGGTTTCAGAGAGCCCCACTAAATAAGAAGAAAAAAATATATTTTTACACTTCTGTTATCCTTTAATTGATTGTAAGTGATGCCAAATCAGATAAAATACAAAGATGAAGTCAGTAGATATGTTGCTAAGGCCATCCATCGCTAAACCCTTTGGATACAAGGCACTTGTGCAGTCACTGTTGTGCCATCAATAAGCACACAAACTGGGTACATAGTGTAACACTCATTGAAGCTGCACGATCTAGAATTTAGACAAAATATAAACAGGGAAAAGATCTCAAGAATAAACAGTAGCGCTGCCTATACAACTAAGTATCTTTTTAAAAATTATAAGAATCAGAGACTACGGATCAGCAAATAATATATGCTACAGACTGTGCCAGCAATTAATATATGCTACAGACTGTACCAGCTACGATTAATAGAACCAGTCTTCTAAGAACAGAACAGACATGCCACATACAAACTCTGTGGTCTTTGAAACTTGTTGAATTTTCTTCCATGAGATCTAGAGAGCAAAAGAGTGTCATGGGTACACTAAAATACACATGGACTGATGCCACTACTGAATGGTCAGACTCCACCACTGATTTCTGTGAGAACTTCAGTAGCATTAAGGACATTTTACAAACCTCGGGGGGGGGGAGGGATTTTGGTTAGAGAGTCTTCATATGAAAGTAAATGTTTCTGAGGCTAAGTATATAGAGAGTAAAATGGATTAAAACAATTAGAGCACTTTTACACCATCAAAGAGCTTCAAGTCTACAAGTGAAAGCCACCAGTTCATAGGACCCAGTCTTTTGAATTATTTGGTAAGACTTAGTGTCAGAAACTTTTCACAAACAAAAGTTCCTAAAGGAGATGGTTCCATAATCAGATATGTTCCATTAATGGCTATTTAAGGCAATCACACTTCTTGCTTCACTTAAGAACTCCCTGTATTTATATGTAAGAATAAAACTTAAAGCCATTCTGTGCATTGCCCGTGAGATGTAGAAATGCTATAATTTAAAAGTTTTTTTAAAAAATGCAAATTGAAATTAAGGTATATTTATAGTGCTGGGGGGAAATATCAATATTCATTGCTTTTACTAAACTTTCCTATCTGAGTACCAAGAAGCAGAAAACCCAAGCATAATTCCCTTTAACAGAAATTGGTTTTAAATTGAAGAGGCAAATGAAGTGAGGATTAGAACGGTTCCAATAGAGATGAAGCCATCTTAGATTTTAGCACAGTCCTAACACAAACTCAGGATCTGATTAAGACAGCCTCCACCTCCACCTACCTTAGCTGCAAATGAGTCAGAGAAGAGTCAACAGTGTGCTAACTAACCCACATACCATATCACAGTGGGAGAGATTAACACCCCTAGGAGCTATTGTTAAGTATTTGTCACAGCTTTAGTTTGCCAAAACTCACAGGAACATTGATCTGATGTAGACTTTTGTTACCCAGTACAAAAGAAACTGTTTCATCATCATGAAATTATGTCAGCTGTTCTTGCCCCAAGATGGCCACTTTGGTACACGACCTAGCTTACTGGCCAATATGTTAGGCTGCCTCCATCTACATCACTGGATATTGTGCTATCATAGTGCTACAGCAATCATTTGCAACCAGACGGGTATATTCGTAGAGGAAAATCTAGGTGCAACTGACAATAGCACAGCATTTGTAGAGTTATACAGCCTTACTCATTGATCTGAACTGTTTTGCTGCAACCTTGCCATATTAAGACTTACAGGTGCTTTAAGCCATGCTACATTAGGATCTAATGTACATTAGGATCTAATGATTTTCCTTATATGTATTGGAGAGTGGGAAGTATTTTGAACTTTTAAAATTGGGATGTTTTATTCTTGTTGAATCTCATTACATGTATGGTGGTAGAAAGTGCCATCAAGAAATACCCAACTTATGGCGACCCCGTAGGGCTTCCAAGGTCAGAGATGAACAGGGTTGCGCCATTGCCTGCCACTGGCCCCTGCCATACGGCAGGGAAAAGACGGGGCGAAGCGCGGCTTTTAAAAGCCGTGCCAAAAAAGAAACGCCCTGGCGGGATCCCATGGATCCCGGTTGCCACGCTCCGTTGCAGTCGGATACCAGTCGGATGGGGAGGCTGCCGTACTGCGCATGCTCGAGCATGCGCAGTACGGCAGGGGGCCGGGGATGCGACGGCGGCAACACGCGCCGCTGATCCCACGGCCGGGATGAAGCGGACCATCCGGATGAACCACCGAAGGTAGGTGGTTCATCTTTGCCGCGCTTCATCGGGGGAAGAGCCAGATTGGAGGCGGGAGCGCGACGCCAGCCAGATGTTGGCATGGGATCGTGCCCGTTTGCTGCGCTTCCAATCTGGCCCGCTCCTGGCCCAAACTGCCTCGTATGAACGGGGCCTCTGCATAGCAGCCCTGGACTTCTTTGGTGGTCTCCCATCCTAGTACTAATCCGGGCCAACCCCTCGCTTAGCTTCTAAATTCTGATGAGATTGGGCCAGCCTGGGTCACCCAGGTCAGAGCCATTACATGTGTAGCTCAAACGGAAGTTTGTTACATAATATGAATGTACAGTCTTTATGTTTCTGAATATGAATATAAAGTTTTACATATGCTGTCCACTTCTCTTTTGAAGCCACAATGGACAAAATCTCAAGAAGAAGAGAAGGTCTTTTGACACAATTCCCTCACTTTTTTTCTGAACAGAGTTCAAAGAGATTCTCTGTGGGGGAAACCTTACAGTGGAAAAAGTGACATCCCCTAGAGATTGCACCAACACACACACAGTTCACATTTTGACTGACTCATTTTTATTGGCTTGACTTCTTTTCATTGAGTTGGTGGTACTATTTTGTTGTGAGCTGCCTCGAGCAGTTTGTAGAGAGGCGGCATACTAAATAAACACATTTCTACACAGTTGCCAGACGACAAGGGTGTAAATTTAGTATTGTTCCATTTCCTTTTCGCAAAAGATGAAAGACCCCCCCCCCCCAAAAAAAGATTAGATTTACAAACATAAGTAACATGTCAGGAGGCCTGTGTCACTCTCATTAAATGTTTAAGCAAACTTAAGCAAATCCCAAATGTAGTGTGGTCCCTCTTAAACATGCTGGCTTCCAATAAATTATCTTAAAAGCAAAGCATTGAGAGTGTAATAGCAAATAACGATGCCTGCCAAACAATGGAATCTTTCATAAATCCCTATGTATTTGGCATGCTACAAATGCCTACTGGGAATTTATTCATGGACACAGTGCTGGCAGGGTACTATAAAATAGCAGCTTTATTTTACTTGTGGCTAAGGAACTCTTGCAATGCTGCTGTTAAATCATGCCTTGGCTATGTGCAGGACTATCAGCCTTAGTTCAACACAAGTGCCGTGTCAGCATGAGATTTCCTACTGGGCTCAGATGAAATACAGAATCACCGCTTTCATTTTAAAAATTAACCAGGCATTTTGTCCTATGACTACAAAGATACGAGGGTAACAGGGTGACAGTGATCTGAACATATTCTTAATTATCTCTGCATACACTGATGGAATATGCAAAATAAATGAATGTGTATAATACTGCTTAATTTGTACTACAAGTGGGGACTCACAAGAAACTTGCGGGAGCAGCTATCCCATTCCCCTTACCTTGCTTCCTCCCCTCTTCCCCTATTTCTCTCACACTCTTTCTCCCTCCTGCCACCCCTTTTCTTATTCGCTCTCTCCTCCATGCCTGACTTCCTCTCTCTTTCTGCCTCCATGATCATTCTCTTTTTCTTATTCTGCCTCCCCACCTCATCACTCTTTCTCCTTTTCTTCCCCCCACTCCATCACTTTGGTGTAGTGGTTAAGCGTGTGGACTCTAATCTGGGAGAACCGGGTTTGATTCCCCACTCCTCCACTTGCACCTGGCTGGATGACCTTGGGCAAGCCGTAGTTCTGGCACAGCTGCTCTTGAAAAAGAGCAGTTTCTGTCAGAGCTCTCTCAGCCCCACCTACCTCACAGGGTGTCTGTTGTGGGGAGGGGAAGGGAAAGGAGTTTGTAAGCCTCTCTGAGACACCTTTGAAGGGCAGGATATAAATCCAATTTCTTCTTCTTCTTTCTGCCCCATCACTCTCCCAGATGCACACCTGCTTCCTCCCCCCCCCCACCCGCAGCAGCAGCAGCAGCATAGGTTCTCCAGGAATCACAATGAATCTCCCAACTACAGACATCAGTTCTCCTTGGGGTTGCCAGCTCCAGGTTGGGAAATTCCTGGAGATTTGGTGGAGCCTTAAGAGAGTGAGGTTTGGAGAGGGAAGCAACCTCAACATGGTATAATGCCATAGACTCCACCCTCCAAAGCAGCGATTTTCTCTACAATAACTGATCTCTCTCATCTGGAGAGCAGTTGTAATTCTGGGTGATCTGCAGCCCTCACCTGGAGGTTGGCAATACTAGTTCCCTTGAAAGAAACAGCTGTTTTGGCATTACACCTGTCTGAGGTCCCTCCCCTTCTCAAACCCCATCCTCCACAGGTTCCACCCCTCAAATTTACAGGATTTGACCAGCCTAGAGTTGGCAACCCTATTTCCTCCCCACCTAACAGACAACCTACCTTTATCTTCTCCTCTGTCTTCAGCTGTCCCCCCCCCCCGCCACCGCAGCCTCTGCCTGGGAAAGCTATGGCCCACTTATTTGGGGCCAGCCACTGGACCAGGCCTACTTGTGTGGTAGGGAACCCTCAAGGACATGTGGAGGGGTGCCTCACTTTTACCTGTATCCCCCTCCCCACACACCCATATCCTCTCCCCTTTACCTGCCTCATTCTCTCCTAAGCCATTCACCAACCTACCTTTTATTTTCCTCCCATCTTCAGCTATATTTATTATTTATTTACTTCATTTATATACCCCACATGTCTCCACAGTGGGGACCAAAGCAACTTACATTATTCTCCTCTCCTCCTTTTTATCGGCACAACAACCCTGTGAGGTGGATTTGGGTGAAAGTATGTGACTGGTCCAAAATCACCCAGTGAGCTTCTGCAGCAAGATGGGGATTTGAACCTGGGTCTGAAGCTCTAATTGCTACACCATCCTACTATGAAGCTCTAATTGTTACACCACACTGACTTTCAAAGGGTGGCTGCTGTTAAACAGCAGCGAACAGCCAGGTCTAGTTGAGTCATGGCAGTCGGGTGGTATTAAGTCACCCAGGGGTCGCTTCCAGGTCTAGGGTTGCCAACACCCAGGTGGGGCATGGAGATATCCCAGAATTACAACTTAACTCCAAATGACAGAGATCTGTCCCCTGGAAAAAATGCCTGCTTAGGAGGGTGGACTCTATGGCATTACATCCAGCAGAAGCCTCTCCCTTCCCCAAATCCTGCCCTGCCCCGACTCTACCACACAATCTCCAGGAATTTCCCAACCTGGAGCTGGCAATGCTAGGACTCAGGCCTGGCCCCAAGGTGTACTCCCTCAAAAGCCAAAATAGGCCTTGAAAGGGCCCTGCCCCTTCCGCCTGCCTTTTACTTACAGAGCCAAACTTGGAATACTGTGGTTGCCTAGTAACAGCCGCCAAGGAAATCTATTGCTTAAACCTACAGATGCTCCATTTATCATTTTCATTTAAAAAAAAAAAAAAGACCCAGGTTTTTTTATATTTCACATCTCTTCTGCAAACCTGGGGGCCTTTTCAGGTTTGTAGAAAGATCTGTCTTGCCCATTTGCAGCTCCAAAGATTTGGCCAACTTCGCTATTAGATAGAGCTTTGGTTTCAGATTTTCCTTATGTTTGCAGATTCATAAAGTATAATTCAAGGTCTGTGTGGGGACGTTAAACTGTTCAACTATGATCTGGGAGTCGTGAGTTCAAATCCCCAGTCTGCCATGGAAGTGTACTAGGTGACTTTAGGGCAGTTACTCTCTCTCAGTATAACCTACTTAACAGGGAAGGAGGGAAATCAATAATGTAAACTGCTTTGGGTCCCCACTGGGGAGGAAACAATGGCACACTAAATAAACAGAAAAACATATCCTTAGTTATTCAAAACGTGACTTCACACAATTTCCCCTTGAGGAAATACAAGGTACAAAGAGTCTCTGCATCTGTCCTTCAACACTGAAGATGTACAGCCTGGTCCACAAATGCAGCAGAATGAAAGAATGAAAGGTACCACTTCAGACTGCAGATGATGGCTCACGTTTCTGAATGCCTCCCCTGGCAGAAAAACTCTGGAAGAGTAAAACTATGACAACAGAGAGTAAGTTGGACTACAACCTTGCTCCCATTGGTGCTTGTTTTCAGCTTGCAAAGAGCTGGTTTTATTGTTCTATGGAGGACCACCACAAACAATCCGAAGTGATATGGTCCACTGAATTATCTCATTTGATTGCATATGTAGCTGAGACTTGAATGTGTCCTGAATAAGCAACCACGTCATTTTTTGTGGACTTATATGTAATAGTAACATCTAAAGCCATTTCATATGTGTTGCTCCAATATTCAGGAATGGTATAACTTAAAAATAAAAGAAATTCAAATTGTAGCTTAATGTTAATGTATATGTTGCCATTTTATCATGATAAAGTTTGTTTGTTTTTACTAAATAAGCCCTCACACCACCTCCCCATCCCTCTTTGGGCTTAAAAAATAGCAAGCACGATCTCCCTTTAACAGAAACCTTACACCATCTTCCAAAACATATTACAATTACCTTCAGTATAAAATGAAACCTTAGAGAATATTATTTTAAATTTTTTTTAGAATAAGTCAGTAGGCGTCATGTTTCATTTATCCACATCAGGGTTTGATTTCCTTCATGACCTTATTTCTTGCCCTTAAATAAGCCAAAAAAGAAAGGTCTGAAATAGCATTGGTGGGGATCACCGCTATGCTAACACACACAATGTGTTCTGTTGATTTCATAGACCAGGACTTAACTTTTATCCATGTATGCCAATGATTATTCACATAAAACACAAGATACATAGAAAGTAAACAGGCTGGACTGCTGGTTCTACAATTTCGAAGAAAATACATTCATAGGTAATTAGTAAAAATTACTTACTGAGGTATTTCATTAATGTCTTTCTCTGGACAAAATATTAATACAAACTAATTTCTGCTCACTGATTCATACAGCTACTGTTATACAGAGAATCAAGCTTTCTACACCACCATGTCTTATAATAGCCACTGTGCCTGACATAGAAGACCACGATGTATGAAGCCAATTTAGCTCACTGCCACATGCAGCTGGCCTGAAATAGCTGCCCTGCTTCAAACAGCTTCAGGCTAGCTTGTGGGCTCAAGTGTGGCATATGGGAGAGACCTGTGTGCAAAACTCCACTTAGCCATGAAGTTTGCAAGGTAACCGTCAGTCACTTTCTGCCAGCCTAATGTATTTCACATATTTACACTTAGGGTGGCCAGTCCCCCGCTGACAGGTGCCACCTCCCCACCACAGATCAGCTCCCCCACCAGTTGCCAGGAGGGACCTGGTAACCCTAGATACACTGCACTCCTCTGAAAAGAAAAAGATAAAAGATCTGCCAAGGTGTCATTCTCCACACTGTTAATGCATAATATGGTTCATCCCATGATTCTGTCAGGTCCATGAGTGTCGAAAGGATGCTGTTTTAGGGCGACCAATGAAACATGTAACTTCTCATGAGTTACAATAATTTGGAGACACAAGGAGAAGCCTGAAATATTTCTGAACACCTGCATGCTGTTCGCCTTAGAAGCTGATGATAGCAGGGACCTATATATTTTAAGTGTGTGTATGCACACACCCCTATGCACACACATATATTCCTTATGCAGTATGCTATAGCCTATAATTTGGGTACTGTCTCCTAGTGGTAAGGAATCATGGACTCCTCCTCTATGGAGATATGAGTGCTTGAAATGAACCACAAGGGAGGAAAATCTCCCAACGAATATATATAGCTCTTTCACCCTGACCTGGATAGACCAGGCAAGCCCGATCTTGTCAGATCTCAGAAGCTAAGCAGAGCTGACCTTGGCAAGTATGGGAGACCTCCAAAGAATACTAGGGCCGGGAGGCCGGAGGCAGGCTATCAAGCCACTTCTCTGAATGCCCTCCACACCCAGTAGGAGTTGCCAGAGGTTGCCATGACTTTCAGGCACAAGCACATAAACACACCACTGTGTGTTTCATCTTGCTCACCATGCAAACTCACCCAGATCTAGCAACTCCAGCTATCTACCCCAGGGTCTCATGTAATAAATATACAAAGAATACATGAATTCAGAACGGAGTCCCAGAGGGGAAGGACATTGTAGCTTCTCTACTGCATGACCCACAATGCAATCGTACACAGAACTGTACCCTTCTAAGCCTACTGACTTCAGTGGACTTCGACTGGCGCAATTCTACTTAGGACTGCACTGCCAGCGTACTAAAACCTGAGATTAGCTGGATGCTAAGGGTCTTCAAATACTCAGATTTTGCCTGTACATTCTGACTAAATATGGTCATTGAGAACATTAAACATTGCATTGTTATGCAGTTATTGCTATACGGGCAAGCAGCGGCAATGATAAGAGGCTCTGATGCATTCCTGAGGAAGAATAAAAGCTCTATTAAAAAAACAAAACAAAGATAAAAGCTAAGTCTGAAATACGAAGTACTGCTAATGTACACTAAAGATATATATTGGCTTTTTGTAATCCAATTACAGCTAGGTTCTGCATCTGAAAACAGTTAAAGTGAATCTTTATTATTTTTTATTTAAAACTATAAATGTTAAAATCAATAAAAAAAGCTTCAGAGCTTTCAGTTTCCCAGTGTTGTAAATCCATCAGCTTTCAGTAAATTTATTCTCTTATTTACTCCTGCACAATGAGGTCAAACAGGCACTTGGGAAATAAATCTTTGCTAATTGAACACTGCAACTTTATAGCTTTCTATTTTCACCATTTACATGGCTTGTTTGCATAAAACATGCCAACATCATCTCCTGTAATAAGGAGAGTAGCTTATATATTCAAAGAGATACTGGGCAATGTAATATGCAAACTGCTGACACTACTAAAACTACAAAATACGTACTATAATTAAGACTCTCTGGAATTTGGTTACCTACTGAATCCAATTCCAGATTCAATGGATAAACCAGGACTCAGGATTTATTGTAAAATAAGGCACAACTGTAAATACCACTGCAAGTGCTATAATCCTCAGGTCCCCAATTAGTGGGGGCAGAATTTCCATAGAAAGGATGCAGGTACACCACCTCACCTGGAAAATGGTTGTATCGCATGTCTGAGGATGAATCCTGCAGTGCCCATGATTTGTCACTGTCTGTTCCTGGTAGGACTGCCAGGTCCCTCCTGGGACCACATGGGGGGGGAACTTCTTGGGAGCAGCAGGGAGGCCCATCTGACACATAGCATTGTGTCTACATCACTGCCCACATAACCCAGAAGTGACATTATCACGTCTGGAATGTCAGGACAATGCTCTGGTATTTGGGCTAAACATCTGTGGTAAAGTTAGCTTCTACTACAGAGTTTTTTTCCTAAATACCGGAGATTCACCCCAACTTCCTGGATGTGATGGTGTCACTTCTGGGTTATGTGGGCAACAACGCAGACATGTCACTGCAC
The DNA here is from genome assembly GCF_001447785.1 of Gekko japonicus. NCBI lineage: Eukaryota > Metazoa > Chordata > Lepidosauria > Squamata > Gekkonidae > Gekko > Gekko japonicus. The sequence goes on along the minus strand of NW_015167569.1, from coordinate 93,426 downwards.
ATTGGATGGATCTCCCTCGTTTTCAGCTACGGTAGCTCACATTCATCCCAGTTGTTCAAAGTAGCTCAGCATCTCCTGATGTCTAAATTTGAGCCTCTACTGTCCCAGGAACAGACAATTAGCTGTGATAATTCTGCCCAGCATTTGTTGATAAAGTATCAAAAATTCACTCTGATCTATATGACAGTTGTAACATAGAAGAAAGGCCTCATACCCATGTCTGGGCTATTTATGGACCAGTTTCCATGAAGGATGTGGACAAGATCCTGGGATCAGTGGAGGCCACTACTTGTACCCTGGATCCTTGCCCATCCTGGCTGCTAAAATCATGTAAGGACCACATCATTAGTATCTATTATAAATCATTCATTATTTCAGGGCACCTTCCCTCAGGCACTCAAAGAGGCAATAGAACAAAGTTAGAGTCCAATGGCACCTTTAAGACCAAAGTTTTATTAAAAGTGTGAGCTTTCGTGTGCATGTACACTTCATCAGAAGATGAAATGGAATTACATGTCATAGTTGTATATCTAGGTGTGGTTTGTTAAATTAGCATGCTCTATCTGGGCTTACCCTTGAGGCTGACCCGGAAACTACAGCTGGTGCAAAATGCGGCGGCACGCCTGCTGACATCGATGCCTATGCGGGCTCATATCTGGCAGGTGCTTCGCCAACTGCATTGGTTGCCAGTTGACTTCCGCATTCGCTTCAAGGTGCTGGTAATCACCTTTAAAGCCTTATACAACCTGGGACCCACATATCTGAGGGACCGCCTCTTCCCATATATGCCCCGAAGAGCGTTATGCTCTATAGATCAACATCTCCTGGTTGTCTCCTGCCCAAAGGACGTCCATCTTGCCACGACCTGGGACCCACATATCTGAGGGACCGCCTCTTCCCATATATGCCCCGAAGAGCGTTATGCTCTATAGATCAACATCTCCTGGTTGTCTCCTGCCCAAAGGACGTCCATCTTGCCACGACCAGGGCCAGGGCTTTTTCTACCCTGGCCCCTGCCTGGTGGAACATGCTCCCAGTCGAGATTAGGGCCCTGCGGGATGTTCTTCAATTCCGCAGGGCCGGTAAGACAGAGCTGTTCTGCCAGGCCTTTGGTTGAGGCAGTGGACGTCTCTATATGGCCTCCCTGAGGTGGTTGTCACCCATCAACTTATCAACCCAAATAATATGCCAGGGAACCCGCAGCCAGCTGATTTGTCAGATGTGTGACTGTGTTTTAATGTTTATTAATTTTAAATTGTTTACATTGTTTAATTTTAATTGTATTGATTGTATGTTTTATGATGTTACCCACCCTGAGCCCGCTTGGGGGATGGGCAGGCTATAGATACAAATAATGAATAAATAAATAAATAATAGTGCAGACATTTTTTAAAAATGGCTCAAAAGAATGACAAGCTTAGTTCCTGCTTATCATCTGTTTCGATTCAACTGAGGGGGGAAAGTTAAAGACACAGTTATCCATCCCTTAAAAAACCATCCTACAGAAAAATGATGTGACCAGTTATCACCCAGTCTCTAATTTACCCTTTCTGGCAACTGACTGAGAGAGAAGCAGCAGACCAACTCCATGTCTTTGATCTGTCCTAGACTTTTTCAGTCTGGCTTCATGCTATGGGGCAGAGATCGCTCTGCTAGCTTTAGTTGATGTCTGAGTGTAGACAAAGACCATGCCTCTCTATTGCTCTTATTGCATTTATCTGCAGCCTTTGATACAGTAGATCATGCCATCTTGTTTAAGGGCCTAGAAGCAGAAGTAGATATCATGGGATGTGCATTGAACTGGTTCAAATCATTCCTCATGGATCAGAGTCAAAGGCTTGGTATTGGAAACCAGTTGTCATCAGTGTGAGTTCCATGCTTTTCAATCATTATGTACAGCCCTTAAGACAAAAAAAATCACAGCTTTGGGGCTGGTTGTCATCAATATGCTGACAATATTCAGCTCTATATATCCTTATCCAAATCTGGTGATGCAGTAGAAGTCCTGAATCACTGCCTGGCTGTGATGGGTAATGGGATAAATGTGAACAAATTGAAATGAAAACCTGAAAAGACAGAGGTGATGCTGTTTGGGAAGCTGTAGGACATTGTTCTCCTCACTTTTGATGAAGTTCAACTGCTCCCTGCTGACTCAGTTAAAAACCTTGGTTATACGGATGCAGCTTTATTACTATCAAAAAAGGGTGACACAGTTGCAAAACATGATTTCTACCAACTCAGCCTAGTCCACAAGATGGCTCTTACCTTGATACAGCTGACCTGGCCACCTGGATCCACGCCACAGTAACATCTAGATTAGACTACTGTAATGTTCTGTACTTTGGTCTCCCATCAAAATCAACTCAGAAACTCCAACTGGTCCAAAATGCCACAGCTTGGCTATTAGTGGGTGCTAGCCAAAGCATGTATATTACTCCTATTCTGCGGACACTCCATTGGCTGCCCATTTGTTACCAGGATCAGTTGAAAGTACTATCACATACTAATCCCTTTATGGCCTTGGTCCCTCTTATTTGCTGGACCAGTATAGTATTCAGATCAGGGATTTTTTGAAAATACTGATTTTTTTTGGCTCCAATAGACCCAAGAAGAAAAATACCAATGTATAAACTGCAGGAGAAGCTGGTCCCCAGATCTGTGTGCAGCACGGAGGTGTGTGCAGCATGTGGTGGGGAAGCAAGAGAGGATCAGCTGGGGCAGCAGTAGTGAAGAGCTATACTGAATGGCTATATTCAGCTATACCAAATGGCTGGTGGTCTCCTCTTGCAGCTCAGTTTAAACCAAGACGCCCACCAGCCATTCAGTATAGCTGAATATATCTGAATAAAAGCTGGGGGGGAAATCAGTTTTATTCGGGCTCAACTATTCCGGTAGCTGATCAGATTCTCTGATCTGTATTTGGCTTAAGTAATACCCAAAAAATATCGGTAAGGTATTTTTCCAGCTCAGTTTATATCAAATGCATACCGCTAGTGCCAACCTGCAAATGGGCAAAATCAACAACTGCCTGTAGATGTGCTTTCTCTGTGTGACTCCCACTTTACAGAATGGCCTGCCCAAGGAAGTCAGGAAAGCTCTGACTCTTCTGGCTTTCTGCAAATGACATAAAACTGAATTATTCAAGAAGGCTTTCCTATGCAGGTAACAGGGCTGAATTGTACAAAATGGTTCACAAATTTGCTTGAGTAAATGATTATGGACTGTGGTCAGTACTGTTGTGTACAGACCACAGTCCCTAATTGTTTATCCAAGCAAGTTTGTGAACCATTTTGTGACAGCGATACAAAAATTACATAATAGGATCCTACTTGAAGTAAAATATACTGTGGTGTGTAGCTTACTGTACGCAGGATCCTATTATGTAATTTTTGTACCACTTAATGTGTCATGTTAATACTTATGCTATGCTATGAAAATATGTCAGGACGATGAACACGGACTGGGTTGCAATTTTTTGACTGAATAATTATCAACAGGTATCTTCACAATTCAAGTCCTTTATATTAGCGATCCTACTCATTTACTATAAACACTGAACTGACAGAATACAAGTTATTAGAAATACAATGCCCTATTAAGATACTGCAGAATAAGATCACTGGGTACTATACCCACTAGTAAAACATGTCCATTTAAGATCATTAAGCAATACTTGGTAAAATCAGCTTTATAATGATCGGAACAACCAAAGGCTTTAGAAACAGTTGAAACATTATGAGCATGCAATAAAACATTTACAGCACATATCCTTTCTGTTAATCTAAAGCTTAACTCTTCAACATCAAAGTATTCTTATCTAGGATAGTCACAAAAATGGCAGCTTTGTTTAATCTTTACAGAAATTTATCCGGCAAGTTCAACTTGTACCTCCATTTTCATCATTGATTAAATCCTTAGCAACATTCAGGAATCTGCATCTCGACAAAACTCTCAAGTATGTTGTATATGGCTGTGAGCCAGCCATTTGTAGATGGCTGTGGTCTATGCACAATCCTTATGTCTATCAATTTTTTTTAAAAAAAATTCCGCTCAGCCTCCTCTCACCACAGAACCCTCAAAACTGATATTCAGACTATGGAGATGGTGAAGACACAACTCCAAACCTCACTAATCATGGCAGATCTCATTGTTAGTCACAGAGAAAGGAAAACACCCAAGATCAAGAAGGGCAGTATTTTTAAACTTGGGAAAGGCACTTTATTTTGCAGATGCCATCATAGACGGTCAGCCTGTATAACAGAATTGGCATAAAGGCTTGGTAGGTACTAAGCATGTACACCCAGGCAGTATTGACAGTTGCTCAGGCAGGAAGTGGGGAACTGATCCTCAAATGTCCTTCGTGAAAAAATCCACTCAAGAGACAGGCACTAGTCTTTTATTTTTCAAGAATCACCATAAAACTACAACACAGTCAGATTGACATGAAATACACACATGCTAGTTAAATTAAAAGCAGAATTAGAACCCTAGGACCAGAGAAAGGTGCTTCATTAGGTAACCTCTGGTTCAGATGTCACTATGTGGGGGACAGGGGAGAAGAGACAATTAACACAGATATTCCTGCAGTAGCTGGTTGTGAACTTTTGCGTCATCTTTTCTTGTTCTCAACCATTGCATTTTCCACACACACACAAAAGTATTCAATACAGCATAATCCATAAGCAGAATAATTGTGAGTAAAATCATTTTTTAAAAATAATATTCCTCCAGAGCCAAAAAATAAACCCCTCAGAGCAATGAATTAATTCAAGTAAATTTTACAGCAATCTTCTCCATTCATTTTTTTTGGGGGGAAGTCTGTATTGGTACATACAGAAAAGGCAATACCCCGATAAACTCTGTGTACCCAATTTCACCAAACCAGCCTCAAGATACTTGATTTAAAACTGTATGTTTTGCAGCGGTACAAGAGAGAAACGCTGAAATACCAGAAAGTCAGAAACTGCAGCAGACAACATGAATGTTCTTGTTTTAAAACGCTCAGTTGTCATCACTGGCTAATGGCCTTAATACCAGTCTGCCCTTTGTGCAGAAAAGCCAACTGTTATGCTGCCATCGTGTGCTTTTCATCAGCTTCTCCAGAGCAAGATGTGTCTCTGCTGAAAAGAGCCTGTAATGTCTACCTTGCTAATCTTGGAGTTAACTGATGTGATCCCTTATATGGCAGTTGCAAAAGCCAAAGCTTTAGAACATCTGAGCAAACAAGAAAAAGCTTTGCTTGGGTGAGGGAGACGACAAGAAACATAACAATGAAAAGTAAGTGAAGCTCACCCTTGGATTTACCCCTTGGATTTAACCCTTAAGGATTAAAAATGAATAAAAACAGAAAAGTTCTGGAATGTGAAATGCAAGCCCCCGTTTCTCCCAGATGAGGTCGGAAAGTAGAAGCAGAACACTCCAAGCACCGAGCAGTTAGGAATGCTTGGAAAAGAAAACAATGTGGACAAACTATGGTTGGCAGGTTCCCCCTGGCCACTGGCAGGGGATGGGGGGTAGGGTGGCCAGATCCAGGTTAGGAAACTCCTGTAGATTTTGGGATGGAGCCTGGGGAGGACAGGGACCACAGTGGGGTACAATGCCACAGAGTCCACTCTCTAAAGCATCCATTTTCTCCAGGGGGACTGATCTCTGTAGTCTAGAAAGGAGCTGTAATTCCAGGGTATTCCCCAGGACACACCTGTAGACTGGCATCGCTAGGCCAAACCCATTGGAATCAATTGCCTTGCCATGGAACTGCTACACAAGCTTGCCAACTGCATTTGAATGTACTTATAGACTGATTTATATCCTGCCCTTCCCCACAAGCAGGCTCAGGGCAGGTTACAACAATAAATTATAATCAATAAGCAATAAAAAGTAGATATTAAGCAATAAAGTTAAAACAGTTAAAAGATGGGCATAGCAGCAATTAAATATTCAGCAACCCTAAAACTGGGAACAATTGGGTGGTGGCCAAGCTATAAAGATCATATCAGCAGCAGCCTATCAGTAGCAGAAACTGCAGCAACTGCAGCAGGGAGGCCAATTAATGGATGCCCAATGCCTGAGCCTAAGGCCTGGTGGAACAGTTTCATTTTACAGGCCCACAAAACTATACTAGGTACCACAGGGCCCTGATCTTGATCGGGAGCGTGTTCCACCAGGCCTGGGCCAGGGCACAAAAAGCCATGGCCCTGGTTGAGGCTAAGTGAATGTCCCTCAGGCTGGGGATAACCAACAGATGGTGGTCCACAGAGTCCAAGGCTTTCCGGGGCATATATGGGAGAGGTGATCCCTTGGTCCCAGGTCACATAGGGCTTTAAAGGCCAGCACTTTGAAGTGAATCCAGTACTCCTGGTAGCCAGTGCAACTGGCAGAGCACCGACTGAATACACACCCACACAGACATCACAATCAGCAGGCACGCCACCACATTTTGCACCAGCTCGAGTTTCTGGATCAGCCTCAAGGGTAAGCCTGCATAGAGCAAGTTACAGTAATCAAGCCTGGAAGTGACCATTGCATAGGTCACTGTAGCCAAGTCCTGGGGGAAGAGATAGGGAACCAGCTGCCTGATCTGCTGAAGACAGTAAAAGGCAGACCTGGCAACTGTGGTGACCTGGGGTCCATTGAGAGTGAGGAATCCAGATGGACCCCTAGGTTCCCCACTCTCTGGGCTGGGACAAATGGTGCCCCGTCAAGGGTAGGGAGCCGTATTCCCAAATCCACGTACCCCCCAGCTCAGGTACAGAACTGCCAGATCTGATACTGTAAAGGCAATGCAGATGGATTTTGTCAACACCATAGTGGGGAGAGGGAAAGGCAAGTCCCACTGCAGGTAGGAACCATCCTAAGTTTCAGTATGCCTCTAACTTTCTGTAACACCCGTACCAGGATTTACTTATGGTAACTCCTTCTTACCCAGGTACCCTTATAACTTGCAATATGATAGTTAACAATAGTACTTTAGAAGCCCAGTAATTTCCCATAAAAAGGTAAAGGTTCCCTTGCTCGAAAGCCAGTCAAGTCCGACTCTAGGGTTGCAGTGCTCATCTCCGTTTCAAAGCCGAAGAGCCAGCGCTGTCCGAAGACATTTCCATGGTCATGTAGCCGGCATGACTAAACACCAAGGCGCACGGAATGCTGTTACCTTCCCACGGAAGTGGTACCTATTTATCTACTTGCAATTTCTTGCTTTCGAACTGCAGTTCAACGTCTTAACCACTTGAGCCAAAAATTAGGCTGTTAAGAGATCCATGAAGTACAGTAAAGTGTTATTTCATTGCCACAGGATAAGACGCCTGCAGTGTAACACGTCAACAGGTCCTAATTAGTAATGGTGGCTGCAAAATCATTGACCCTCAAATAAAACACAAGATTGTTGCCTACCCCAGAACCCCAAAGTTTCCAGTACAGTACTGGCAGTGCCTTAAAAAAGGTAATAAAATTAAGATACATATTTTACATTGTAAAACGTTCCCCTCTTCTGGCTTCTAGTTACAGTCTTCACTGAGGTTCCTGCCACACCTGAAAGGCATAGAATTTGACCCTGGCATTCCAACAGACTTGCTCAACTAACTGAATGTATTTATCCAGCAACCTGTGGGTGGCTGGATTTGAGTGGGGGGGGGGGGGGGGAGTGTGCATGTATCAAAACTAGGACAGTGACACAGAAGGCCAAGCAAATAGATTTAGAGAACAAATGGGCAGGTGAGTGAGCCTATGTGATCCAGAAAGGTGCCCTGTAAATATGACAAACCAGCATTCATCCAAGAAGTGAAGTAACAGCATCAGGATTATTTTTAAAAAGCCTTTGATGAACTATGATACTCTGTTTCCAAGAGTAAAGCACACAGCCTCTAGCTCTAAACATTTTTTTTTCCTGAGCTAGTTGTACATGTGATGACAAAAACTCAATGCCAGGTGTAAAGTCCAGAGCCAGGTTTTTCACTCCTTTGAAAGAGATTTCTTCCTTCTTAATTTATCCAAATATCTAAAGGCAAGCACCACAGTGGATTCCTGCTTGCCTCTGCCCCTGTCTCAGCATGCCCCAAGCCCTGAAGTGTTCAAGTAAGTATGTCAGGCTCATCCTGGCTCCTGTAAAAAGTTAGTCAACAGCAGCAAAAGTTGCTGCCAGAATGCAAGTTTGGACTTGGCTGTGCTACATGCATTTAACTCTTTCTAAAAAATGATTGAAGCTCCACTCAAAATATCAATTTGTCTTACTTGCTGCTATACCGGAGTACAACTTTGCAATGGATAGTACTTTTAAAACTAGAGATGCACAGAGACAGACAAAAAGGCACCAATGTTTAGTTGGAAATATAAAACCATGAGTAACATAAACCAAGTAAATTAATGGAGGGAGGGGTGTGTGAGGAAGAATTTAGGGTGGGTTCTACCTTTTAATTAAAAAAATATATTTGTTTGAAAAACCGCTAATTGTTTATCTTTCAAAAATGGAGCACCATGCAGCTAAAAGTGAATATCTTACTATCCTAAAGGTAATGCAGAATTAAAACATCACAATAAGGCTTGATTTGAATTGTAGCTTGTGTTTCAGCATATTTTGTAGCAGGGAAAATGCAGTTCTTACCCCAGATTGTGCACGTGCTCTTGTGCCTGCTATGGGGAATGTAATAGCTCAAGTGTCACAGACAGCTATATGGTCCCGGTCACACCAGCAGGATAAGCCGCAGGGGAAGTGCAGCTTTTTAGAGCCGCAACAAACTGAAGCAGGGCATCGGGATCAGACAGTTCCCCGAGGCGCCGCGCATATGCCGTCCGCTGCGATCACATGCCAAGGGGGGAGTGAGGCGAAGAAGGGCAAGGCAGGTCAGCTGCAGCATTGGTGCGCATGCGCAGTTTGGCAGTTCCTCGTATACCATGGGCTACCAGCGCGTTGGCGATCCCACGCCCGCTGGTGCTGCGTGTTTTCCAGTAAGTACTGCTCTTGCAGTGGTATCTTTTAAATCCGTTTCTTCGGACCGACGGTACAGGTTGGAGACGGGTACGCCGCGCTTGCCAGATGTTGGTGTCTGATCGCGCCTGTTTGATCCGCCCTCCATCCATCCCTCTCATGGGGCAAATCCTCCGTGTGACCGGGACTAAATGTTTCTTTTAGCAATCTGATTACTAGTGCCATACCATACAGGAAGCTGGGTTGTACACTGAGCCCAGATTTTACTGACAACAATAACAAAGAGAAGAGCTATGAGCAGCAGCATGGATCACCCTCAGTGGCAAAGCTATCCAACTGTCTCCTGCATGGCAAGCATTATTGTCACTCGAGAGTTATGCAATATTATGTATAGGCTTAAATGTGATTGTACTACATGGTGACTGTGAAACTCATATGGCAAGTTCAGTACGAATCTTAAAACTCACTGAGATCACTACATGGTGACTGTGAAACTCATATGGCAATTCCTCCTTCAGGCACTTTGAATGTTCTGTGTGTTCAGTACCAATCTTAAAACTCACTGAGATCATTGATGCATTACATGGGTTAATACATGTTGGACTGCTCTCTGGATTCTAATTGAAACCCAGATTCTCTCAGAGCAGCCTTATAGAGCTCAAAACAGATGTTACAGCCAAACTGTGATGTGGCTACTGATAATGTGATGCAGCTCACAGCCTTCATCCTGCCCAGTCCTCTCATGAATGCCAACTCCCTCCACCACATTGTGCTTCCTGGTAACTAAATGAGGTGAAATATTATTACCACTAATCATAATTTGCCTATAAAACCACAGAAATCCATCTCCATAGGAATGTAGACACAAGCCCTCTACACCAAACCCCTCCATGAACTGACTGAATGTGTAGGAGGGAGAGAGGGTACAAGCACACTGGTTCCATCCCACACAATCACTGGGTTGTCTGTATGGTGTGAACATGAAGAGAAGGGAGAAAAGTACCTCTTTCTCTACCTGCTCTATCCCTTGCATAATCTTATAAACCTCAATCATGTCACTCCTCAGTCGTTGTTTCTCCAAGCTAAAGAGCCCTAAGCGCTTTAACCTTTCCTCATAGGGAAAGTGTTCCAACCCTTTTATCATTCGAGTTGCCCTTTTCTGCACTTTTTCCAAAGCTATAATATCCTTTTTAAGGTGTGGTGACCAGAACTGCACACAGTATTCCAAATGAGGTCTCACCATTGATTTATATAGGGGCATTATGATATTGGCTGATCTGTTTTCAATACCCTTCCTAATAATCCCCAGCATAGCATTGGCCTTCTTTATTGCAGTCACACACTGTCTCAACATTTTCAGTGAGTTATCCACTACAACTCCAAGATCTCTCTCTTGATCAGTCTCTGCCAGTTCAGACCCCATCAATGTGTATTTATATTTAGGATTTTTAGCTCCAATGTGCATCACCTTGCACTTGGCCACATTGAACCCCATTTGCCATGTTGACGCCCACTCGCCCATCCTTGACAGATCCCCTTGGAGTGCCTCACAATCCTCACTGGTTTTCACCACCCCGAACAACTTTGTATCATCCGCAAATTTAGCCACTTCACTGCTTACTCCCATCTCCAAATCATTAATGAACAAGTTAAAAAGCAGTGGACCAAGTACTGATCCCTGCGGTACCCCACTGCTTACCACCCTCCACTGAGAAAATTGCCCACCTACACTCACTCTCTGTTTTCTATGAACTAGCCAGTTTTTGATCCATAAAAGGACTTGTCCTTCTATCCCATGATTTTTGAGCTTACTTAGGAGCCTTTGATGAGGAACTTTATCAAAAGCTTTCTGGAAGTCAAGGTAAATAATATCTATTGGATCCCCCTTGTCCACATGTTTGTTCACCCCCTCAAAGAACACTAACAGGTTAGTGAGACAAGATCTTCCCTTACAGAAACCGTGCTGAGTCTGCCTCAATAGGTTTTGTTCATCTATGTGCCTACTAATTCTTTCCTTAATAATGGTTTCCACCAATTTACCCGGTATCGACGTCAGACTGACTGGCCTGTAATTTCCCGGATCTCCTCTGGAACCCTTTTTAAAGATGGGAGTGACATTAGCTACCTTCCAATCCTCAGGAATGGAGGCAGATTTTAAGGAAAGATTACATATCTTTGTCAGGAGATCTACAAGTTCACATTTGAGTTCTTTCAGAACTCTCGGATGTATGCCATCTGGGCCTGGTGATTTTTCAGTTTTTAAGTTGTCTATCAGTTTTAGGACCTCCTCTCTCATCACCTCAATCTGACTCAGGTCTTCCAACACCCCTCCTGAAATCAGTGGTTCTGGAGTGGGCAAGCACTTCTCATCTTCCACAGTGAAGACGGAGGCAAAAAATGCATTTAGCTTCTCAGCCATTTCCCTATCATCCTTCAATACTCCTTTTACCCCTTGGTCGTCCAAGGGCCCCACTGCCTCCCTGGCTGGTTTCCTGTTTCTAATGTATTTGAAGAAAGTTTTATTGTTGGTTTTTACGTTTTTTGCTATATGCTCCTCATATTCCCTTTTTGCCTGCCTGACCTCAGACTTGCATTTTATTTGCCATAGCCTGTGTTCCGTTTTATCAGCCTCACTGTGACTAGCTTTCCACTGCTTAAAGGAATTCTTTTTACTTTTTACAGCCTCCATTACTCTGTTTGTTAACCATGCAGGCTTTTTCCTATACCTGTTTGTGCCTTTCCTAACCTGCGGAATATATATTTTTTGAGCTTCTAGGATCGTAGTTTTAAATAGATCCCAAGCTTCCCCAATTGTTTTGACCCTTTCTACTTTTCCTTTCAGTTTCCTCCCCACGTGTCCCCTCATATCAGAGAAATTACCCCTTTTAAAGTTAAAAATGGTTGTGTGAGTCTTTTTGGCCAATTCTCTATTTGTACAAATGATGAACTCAACAACATTATGATCACTGTTTCCAAGCGGTGCAATCACTTTTACATCTCTCACCAGGTCTTGAGTGTTACTTAGGACCAAATCAAGGATCGCCTCTCCCCTGGTAGGTTCCGTGACCATCTGCTCCATAGCACAGTCATTTAGAGTGTCTAGAAACTCAATCTCTTTTTCCCGACTAGAACACATATTGACCCAATCAATGTGTGGGTAGTTAAAATCACCTATTATTACACAGTGTTTTTGTCTAGTTGCTATCTTTAAGGCATTCATCATTTTATAATCCTCCTCTATCTTTTGATCTGGTGGGCGATAACAAACTCCCAGTGTTAAGTTTCCTTTTGGCCCCCCTATTTCAACCCATAGAACTTCCAGAAGCGAATCCAATTCACTTAGCCTCTCAATCTTTCTAGACTTTATACCCTCTCTGACATACAGAGCTACCCCACCTCCAACCCTTCCCCCCCTATCCTTCCGATATAATATATAACCGGGAATCACTGTGTCCCACTGATTTTCCTCATCCCACCAAGTTTCAGAAATACCCACAATGTCTATTTTTCCCTCCGACACCAAGCACTCCAACTCCCCGATTTTACCTCGGACACTTCTAGCATTTGTATAGAAACAGCTGTAATTTCCCTTACAAGTTAAGCCTGCATCCTTCCTCTTGCTATCTCGAGTCGTTGTCCGGCAGTCCATGTCACCAGCCATGGCCTCTGTGGACAATTTCAATCCACCTCCCTGTAGAAAAGCAACCGGTACCCCCTCACCTCTCTCAGATGAGCCAACCCGAACCAGAGACTTTTCATCTCCTGTCGGCTTTCCCCCAATATTCAGTTTAAAAGCTGCTCTGCCACCTTTTTGATTTTAAGTGCCAGCAGCCTGGTTCCTTCTCGGGACAAGTGGAGACCGTCTCGCCTGTACAGCTCCCTCTTGTTCCAAAAAGTATCCCAGTGCCTAACAAACCTGAACCCTTCCCCCCTACACCATCGTCTCATCCACGCATTGAGACTCCTGATCTCTGCCTGTCTCTCCGGCCCTGCGCGTGGAACAGGTAACACTTCTGAGAAGGCTACCTTGGAGGTCCTGGACCTAAGTTTCCTGCCCAGCAGCCTAAATTTCTCCTCCAGGACCTCACGAGTTTCCAAGCTTCCCCAATGGTTTTGACCCTTTCTACTTTTCCTTTCAGTTTCCTCCCCACATGTCCCCTCATATCAGAGAAGTTACCCCTTTTAAAGTTAAAAGTGGTTGTGTGAGTCTTTTTGGCCAATTCCCTATTTATACAAATGTTGAACTCAACAACATTATGATCACTGTACCCAAGCGGTGCAATCACTTTTACATCTCTCACCAGATCTTGAGTGTTACTTAGGACCAAATCAAGGATCGCCTCTCCCTTGGTAGGTTCCGTGACCATCTGCTCCGTAGCACAGTCATTTCGAGTGTCTAGAAACTCAATCTCTTTTTCTCGACTAGAACACATATTGACACAATAAATCACCTATTACGACACAGTGTTTTTGTCTAGCTGCTATTTTGAATTCATTCATCATTTTATAATCCTCCTCTATCTTTTGATCTGGTGGGCGATAACAAACTCCCAGTGTTAAGTTTCTTTTACCTTCTAATCACTCCTGTAAGGCCATACTGATAATAAATATAACAAAAAATGTTTTGCTCAAGAAAGATCATAACAGCAAGCTTTATGATGTAACAAGAAGGGGGGACCCACAATACTCGCAGGGGGGGAGGAGCGCCACGTGGAGGAGGAGGAAGAAGCAGCCACAGGTGAGCCTTCTCTCCCGCTGCACCAATGGAGAGGCCCGGGCCCACCAATCCTTCTCCCCCCAACCCCCCCCACACTGACGGCGAGGCCCACGCGGCTCCCAGCTGCCAGGCCCACCAATCCTTCTCCTCCACTTTCCTTGCCCCAGCGGCAAGCCGCACGGGCCCACCGAGCCTTCCCCCTGGCTTTGGCGGCATGGCCTGAGCAGCTCCCAGCTGCCGGGCCTGCCGATCTCCTCCCTCCAGCTCTTTGCGATCCGCTTTCCCACGGGGGGGGGGGGGTGGTAATTTGCTTTTTATAGTCGTATGCTTAGTTTGAACTCATGTTCATTGTTGGTCAATTTCTATAACCTTGCTTTCTTCAACGCTGTTCTGCTCGATCTCCAGCACTTGTCCCGGTCAAACCAGCTTGTGCCCGAAGGCCACGCAGCAGCCGGACCATCAGGGCGGAGGGGAGCCTCAATTCTCCGGCTTTACACCATCAAAGAGGCTACCCCTCAAAAGCCCTCTGGCCTGGAGCCTATCTCAAAAGCTCCGTGGGGGCGCTACTTGAGGTGGCACCCCTCCAACCCGCTGGTGTGCGGATCGTTCCCCCACAGTCCTGGGAGAATGTCCGCCATCGCTGCTCCATAAACCGGAAGTCAACACTGCCACATTATTGATTAGCTGCCGAAGTCCCACTGTGATCAACAGAGACCATATTCAAACACTGGAGCAGTGCTCTCTATGTATGCCAACGAAGCGGCAAAACAAGATACTGTCATAAGGATGCCAAAGTTTATTTCTATCATTTTAGCCTCAGAACAAACAAACCAAGCCAGAGGCTACAACTCTAAGGAAACTTTCCTGGAATTAAGGCCCACTGAATCACCTTGGACTTACTTCTGAGTAGACCTGCTTAGGATTGTTTCCAGGCAACCCCAAATTACAGCAAACAGGTAGATGCCGTAACTTCAGCATGACCAACCAGGAAATGGAACGTATGAAGAGTAACCAAATTGTATATCTAAGGCAGTTAATATCTTACTTCCAGTTCACCAGGTTGTGTAGCTCAAAGCTGACTGCTGTTGAGTACCACTAAGAAGTTTTTTGCTTTTATTTCAACCCCACCCCAAATTTCAGTAAACTGATAGATAGTCGTGTATTTGCTACATTCACATATCCAAACTAACAGCTGAGAATATTTAGAATATGCACTTCCACTGAAACTTCTCACATTCTGCAAGCTATTAGAGCACGCACGATGAAAGATTCAGGCTTTGGAAAGTTATTACAGGCAAGTTAATAATGGCTATTCCCAACTAGCATTGTGTCACTATTTGGCAAGAGTTTTTCTGGGAAAACTCCAAGATCAGTGACCTCATAAAGGGTCTCACTACAGTATACCGTATAGCCGCATTAGTATAATGCAGTGCCACATTTTAACACCATTCATTAATATCAAGCAAGTCTGCTTTGAAATCAGTTAAACCATTTTTAAATGAAAATACCCCTTTTGGCTGACAAGATCAGGAATATTTTCAACAAATGGCTTAGCCAATAAAATAATGACCAGGGAGAAAAAATCTGAGCGGCTCCCTCCCCCATACCAATCTATAACAGTGTGTTACTTGCTACTTAACATCCACCAATTATCAATAACATCTCTCTTCCCACCATTGCTCTATAAAACATGAAAAGGATACACAGAAGAAAAGAGTAAAACCAATATGTATACTTTTTAAAAGCTTCCTTTAAGTTTGATCACAAAATGGATTCTTTTATTATTCTTTCATTATATTTTTTCACATTTAATATCCTTGATCATTTAAAAATCTGAAGGGGATGGAAGAATGTGAAGTGGCTATCTGTTGAATCTATGTTCTATGATCAACTTCCCTTCTCTGCATTTGTCATTTCTAGTGTGTCAACCTCACATCTGAGAGGAGCGGAAAAGAAACACATGCAGTAAACTGCGCTCTCTCTCTCTCTCTCTCTCACTCTCTCTCTCTCTCTCTCTCTCTCTCTCTCTCTCTCTCTCCTCATTCAGATGAGCCAATACTTTCTCTGTCTTTCTTCCTGTCAAGTAATGAATTCATCTGAACTTAAAAGCAAATCTATAAAATAGTCTAGTTCTAGAGATGCTATCAAATGCTGGGCATAAATCCATGAAGGTGATTATTTACTGGAAGTATACTTCTCAATCAAATGGGCTAAAACCAGGCCGTGATCAACTGCAGAGCATCCTTGGCGGAACCCACCTTGTTCCTCACACAGAATTTCTGACTCCTCCATCCATTCTTTCAATCTTAAGCTTGTAAGAGGGACTTTCTAGTAGTGGGGGGGAGTCCTAGGCCAGCATAAAAACGGCTTCTACCATAGAGTTTTTGCCCAAATTCCAGAATGTTCTCACACTGCCAGCAATGTGATGATGTCACTGCCAGTGCATTCCAGAAGTGACGTTGCAGCATTGCCAATGATGTCACTGCAACAGCAGCCCATACCTTCCCCCCATTGCTGGTAAGTCCCCTGCCCCCAACCAGTTTCCAGAAGGAAGCTGGCAACCCTACTATAAAGTGGAAACAACCCTTCCTGGATCGTATTTCTTGAGACTGCGCTACATTCTTGCAGCGCTCCACCACATAAAAAGATGAAGGAGCTGGCCACCTCTGAACACCTCTTTCCTTGAAAACCCTGTGGGGTTGCCATTAAGTCAGCTGTGAATTGATGGCAAAAAAAAAAAAGCCAGTCAGAAAGAGGGCTAGCATCTCTTTCATCAACAAGCTATCTTTCCATAGATCAAAGATGGCAGTTTTTGGCAGAAGGGAACATTCTGATATGCAGTCCTCCAACTGTGCTCTAAAGTGGTTGCAGTCTAAGAACGCTACACCACATGACAATTATGAATGTGTAGTTCAGCTCTGACAGGCCCTCCCACCTAAGCTAATTACAATTTGAAAACTAGGAAGGATCTAGTTTTGATTCCTATTGTTACCTTTTATCCACTGCTCGAGGCCATTTTCCGTTTCTTCCAACTTTCTACTTTAGATTTCAAACCACAGGTCATTTCTAATTGTCTTGTGGTTCTCAAGAACCCAGAGAACATGCTGCATCATTATTCCCACTGGGGCTGACAAATGCGTAGTACAACTACCAAGAAAAGGACTTGGTGTTTCAAAACAAAATAAGCCAAATACGAACACTCATCTGCCACCAAAGAAATACTGAAAAGGACCATTAAACAAATAAACGAACAACACCTCCTGGAAAAAGAAATTACTAGTACTTTTTAGGAAAGAGGCTTGAGGCTTTTAAAAGTGCCTTTCTGGACCCTCAAGGGGAAAAAAACCATAGGCCCCATGATGGCAGCTTAGCACTCACAAACTACTAATCATGATGGAAAATCTTGGCTTTACTGTTTACTTTTATGATTCTCTCTATGAAAGTAGCAGACATAGCAATAAATGACATAACTCTCATTACCATTCCATTCATTCATGCAAGTCACTAATATTTTCTGCCAGAAAAATAAATTGTGAGCAGAATATTCCTGAATGTAAGGCACTGAAAAAGGTTTGAAGAGGAGGTTAGGGGGCTTCTGGTACATATTTGCTCATGTTATAAAAATGGGTAAAAATCTTCACTGTTAAAACAGTACTGTATGTTCTGTGTGGATTTTAAGACCAAATCTATTCAGCGAGTTCAATTCTTAAACCACAAGCCACTCTAGACCAGAACCACGACCAGCACAAGAGACTAGGAAACATTCCTTGGAGAGAAACTGACTACATTCACTCTATTTCCTTCTTGGCTTAATACTGTGGACACACCTACTCCCTGGTGAGTGAACATAATTCAGCTGCACCCTTTCAGCAGCTGGTCTGTACAGGATGGAATCATGTGGAACGTAATTTACTACAATTCCTGGCAGCCGTTGGAGCTGCACCTTCAATAAACATTGTTTAAACAAGTGTTCAAACAAAAATGGTTTAGTCTTCAGGTTGGTTCACCTCAGCTGAATAGAGAACATATGAAATATTTCTACCTACAGCTCTACAACAAGGTATGCTTCCTTAGATCTTACGGCGGCAGCTCTCCTCTGCAATTTATATCTGCCCAAAGTGTTTTTAAATGGCTAAAAGGTTCCCTTGCTCGAAAGCCAGTCGAATCCGACTCTAGGGTTGCGGTGCTCATCTCCGTTTCAAAGCCGAAGAGCCAGCATTGTCCAAAGACGTTTCCGTGGTCATGTGGCCGGCATGACTAAACACCAAGGCTCACGGAACGCTGTTACCTTCCCACCGAAGTGGTACCTATTTATCTACTTGCAATTTCTTGCTTTCGAACTGCTAGGTTGGCAGGAGCTGGAACTAGAGACAGGAGCTCACCCCGTCTTGCGGCACCCGGGTCTTGAACTGCTGAACTACTGACCTTCCACAGCCTGCAGTTCAGCGTCAAAAGCACTTTTTATTTTGCCAAGGAACTATCCTTAAATAAACCATTTTCACTCCAAGTCCATTTTAAGTTCTACATTTTTAAAAAGGAAAATGAGACTATAAATCAAAACCATTATTACATAATCTTTCCCCAAACACTGCAAATTTACTCACCAACAACATCAAGATGGTAAGTGTGATTGATCGACCCGTGTATATTCTCCACTATACAGGTGTAATTTCCCTTGTCTGATGGGACCACGCTCTCCATTATAAGACTCCAGTGCTGATTTCGTACCTATTAGAATTTAAAAACAGCTTTTTAACAGGTGGCATCACAATCTTTATCTTCTACTTCAAATGAATTTTAACCCATCTGAGAGCTTATATGGTGCAGTGGAGATTGTGCTAGACTGTGATCTGGGAGACCAGGGTAAAAATCTTCACTAAGCCATGAAACTCATTGGATTAGTAAAGGTAAAGGTTTCCCTTGCTCGAAAGCCAGTAACACATTGGATTACCTTGTACCAGTTGTTATCTCTCCATCTACCCTACCTTACAGGGTATGCGTCTCTCAGTTCTTTAATATATGGCATTTGTAATACTAACTGTCCTCCCATGGGCTGAGAGGCATCCCAGATACTCAGAAAACCAGGGGTCGGGATAGGGTTGCCATCTGCCCACCTACAGCAAGCATTTGCTTCACTGGTCTTGCCCACTGATGTTGACTGTCATGGCAAGAGAAAATGGGGGGAAATTGCATTCAATTTCAGAAGTGATGGGTGATGTTCTACGAATGCACTTAATTCTCTATAGCCTTTACCTTAGAGATTTGATTTGGGGGGCCTCCTAGACAATTGCTCAGAAGTGATGTCACTTACTGGTTTTCTCCTGCCACAACAATCATCAGTAGGCCTTGGAGCCTAGGTCTGGATTAACAACTCAGGTTTTCAGCAAAGTTCCAGTTGCATAGTGCACACCAGCACATTATGAAAACTCATTTTCCTGATTAGGGTACTAGCCATAATTACCATTATCATTTTCTAGCCTGATTATTTTCTGTTTATCATAATAGCCTTATTAGGCAGGAAAGCACCTGGGCTGTAATGTTCTGTGTATGAGCTTTGAACTTTAAAGCATAAGAAAGGAGATTTTGTTTCTCGCCCCCCCCTTTCATCTTACGCTTTTTTACATTTATGAGGGCAATGATGGCCTCCAGGTCAGCCATTTGATATAAGATAATGATCAGCTCCATCAAGAAGCCTCGGGTTTACTTTGTACATTCAGTTCATTATTATGCTCCAGGAAACAGTCCTGAGAAAATCAAAGGTCCAGTTGTAACAAGTACCATTACGGTAGATTCCAATTTTTTCATTGTGGCTCAGGTAACATTAGTCCAAACTGAAGATGGGATTTAAAGTGCAGTCAGGTAGAGAGGTATAGATACAACGTGCAGTAGAAAGGACAAAAGATGCAATGCAGTGCATACTTGGGGTACATAATATATATACTTAGACCGTATACGGAGATCCAGTTTGGTATAGTGGTTAAGAGTGGTGGACTCTAATCTAGAGAACCGGGTTTGATTCCCTACTCCTCCACATGAAACCAGCTGGGTGACCTCAGTTCTTTCAGAGCTCTCTCAGTCCCTAAAAGCAAGTCTAGCTCACCACTAGCACAATGCTAAGAGTCAAAACTTGCCGCTGCCAGACAATCCTAGGATCTCCTGGCTATTCTACACACAATGCATGATGATGATGATGATGATGATGATGATGATGATGATGATGATGATGATGATGATGATGATGATAATTAGGCCTTATATAAAACATATACCTTACAGCCCTTATATTTTGTGCTTTAACGCTTATACAAATTCTCTTGACTGAACCGTTGACCTGTGAATGTGGACAGTCAACCCATGCAATATTCATGAAAGGGTGAAGTAATTGGACAATGGATACTGCACTGCCTCTCAATAGACCTTCAGCCCATTTGAGCAGTGCAAGTAGTGAGGGCCAAATTGTGCTTTCTAAAACCATCACGGTCTCTTTCAGTACATGTAACACAGTGCATAGATCCTTCCAAACGAAACTCAAAATGCACTCATTTGATCAATGGAACTGGCTCGTAGAAAAGCAAAATTAATCCAGCTCTATAGTATGAAAAGAACCAGATTTACCATACAATCCTACATATTTCCTCAGCTGTCTTCCTTTATTCAATGAGACTTACTCCTAAGTAAGTGTTCTTAGGACTGCAGCTTGTACATTATCTATTTTGACAGAACAATGCCAGTCACTTCCCTTAGAATACAGCCACTAAATCTACCATAACTATCATGTCTTCTCTTCAACGCTTTGTACCTGTTTTCCTGTCACTTTGTATGTCAGCTTCATGATCTTTACATTAAGTCCAATGACACACACTTTGAAAAAAAATGCATTTTTAAGAAGTAGAGTGGAACAGTAGGATATCTACCTGACTTCTTCCAAAGTGATTTATCTATATAGCCTTCTCAGCATAGACCTCCCATGAGCAGACTTGAGAAATAAATAGGTACATTCTACATATTTACCAACAGTATTTCTCTACTTAAATGTTAAACAGATATAGTGGTTTCACAGGGTGCGCGCACACATGTATATACAGTTTCATTTTAGTTTCATAAAATAAGCAACTCAGTAACAATTAGTATGATTTATTTAGGGTTTACATACTAATGGTAATGTAATTTACCTTGCATTTCTTCACAAACGTTCGGACATAAACCCTATTACCATTTCTAATGATGAACTAAAACTGAAGATTGCTTCGCTTATTAGACAAAGTAAGATTGAGTAATTCATGCTTCCTGCTTTCACTGGAATATATGAGAGATCTAAGCTTTGCCGCCCTGAGGAAGCCAGGCAGCAACAGAGCCACGACGCCTGGCATTGTGATGTAGGCAGGGGGCGGAGCCGGCCTGGATAAACAGCTGGGCTCTGCTCCTGCTTGATGACAGTTGCTCCGATGTGCTCCCCCACCCTCCCACCCTGTTCTTAGTGTAGGCTACGGCTGGTTGCCTACTGGGGCCAGGTAGGAATTTTTCACTTCTACCCAGTATTGGCTGAATGGGTGGAGGTGTTTTCGCCTACCTTGCACTGAGAGCAGTGGATTGGATAGTTGGTTGTGGTGGTTGACACCTAAATAGGCTGGTCACTTGGCAGGTTGGTGCGGGCAAGAAACCAGAACTGGTGAGCACCTTACGGCATTTTCCCCATTAGGGAACAGGGGGTCATCAAGAACTGCCTTCAGATTTCTAAGGTCCAGGGTGGGGAACGGTGATCACCTCCTCTGGGAACCTCGTAGGGTATGCTCCTCTCTGCAAGTTGGAAGGCTTCAGGGGTAGGCACTCCTAGGTGGCGATCAGTTTGCTGGGCTGCCAGTCATGAGCCAGACCGATGGCTCAAGACCGGAGCTGGGTGACCCGCCCGAGAAAAGGTCAAGGAGGTGGTCAGGGGAGTGACACCTGCCTTGCCTGTTCCGTGCTCACTTAGCTGGTCCTTTGCCGTAATGTTATGTTAAATAGTTAATAAAGTGGCCTCTGTTTACTTCCAAAACTGTTGTCTGTCTCGTTATTCCGACGGGGAGGGGGGCATATACCTATGTGAGCAAGCCCCACAGTCATTCCAGCTGAAGTACAAAAACACCAACATATTTAAACTTCCATTTCCGCTACCTAGGTATCATTTGAAAGAGTTCTAAGATACAATAATATTCTCAAGAGCAGCCAGAAGTTCTCCCTAGGCCTGCCTGAGTAGGGACCTGAACACAGCTCCAAATACGCTGTCTTAGCAACAGCACTATCCTGAATCTCAGCTTTAACACACCTACTTCCTTATCATTTATCCAGGATAAGTGAAAAGTACTTCATACATTCTGACTTTGTAAGATACTTTTTTTTTTGACAGCTAGCCAAAATAAACCTGGTCTTTTTACCCTATCTGGTCTGAAAATAAGAAAAACAGACTGCCGTCTGAGAAGGCAGCCATTCCATTGACTAATTTGGGAAGATAACACTCTCAGTTACATTACACATAGCATGAACATGTGGCTGTTGCCAGTTTGCAAAAAAGAAAACTGCTACGCTGACAATTTTCATCTACTATTCTAAGTGAGATGGATACTGTAGCTACATTTTAGCCCGCAATCTAAGCCTACTTACGTCATCCCAAACAATCACTTTAGGTGTTCAGACCATTTATGACACTATGTCAAAAAATTACATTTATAACAGTTCAAGTTATTTATCTTGTTGACAAGGCAAAGGCTTAACAAGATCTATTTTTCTTCTTCCATGACATGAACACTAGCTGCTGGGAGATTGCTGAATCAAGATGCTAACCAGCTAATCAATCTTTGAACTGAGCAAGCTCCTCTGATCACCAAGGCTGGACAGCTTGTCACTCAGAGCTGCCAACTAGTAATTGTTTAAGAAGACAATCCTTCTTTGTCTTTATTAAACCAGTTCCAGGGAGCACAGTCTCATAAGTGCTCTGCATTACTCAAAACAGCTCTTGGTAGAATCCGATGGTATACCATCCTCATGCAAGATGCCATCACCATTGGTATGCACTGTTTAGAGGCACCGTATTCACTCCAGGGAAAAGTCCACGTAATCAGTCAACTCTTTATAACAGGTCAACTGCTTATGCACTGACATGGGCGGGGGGGGGGAGGACACCGAAGACAAAGGCTGCAGTCCTGCAACCATAGGCATGGCTGCATAGCTATGTACAGAAAGGATGAAGAAGATGGCAATATAAAGCCTTCCCCTTCTCCACCATGCTGCTTCTATCCCTGCCATGCTATAGGAAGAACGGGGGCTAGCGGCTCGAAGATACAGAAAGGCCCTGGCTGAAAGTGAACCATCTGGTCATGCCACAGCACAATCAGAATGGGAGCACTGCATCAAGTGCAGAAGCAGCAGTCTCCTGGCTGAGCCCTATATGAGTTACTCTACAGCTTTCTGTCTGTGTGCAGGATGGAGGTTTGTGGTCAAACCCAATTTCCTGAGTTTTCTTCAATGACCCATGTAGAATTATTCAATGACATTCTATTTCAGAGCTGGGTTCACGGTATCAATTACATCCTTTTAGTGTCCTATTCATTTTGATTTTATAACCACTGAAAAGTGCCCATATCACACCTGTAGTGATATTCTGTGCCAGAATAGTTTATCCAACATAAGATACAGCCAAAGAGAATGATAACAATACATTTAGCCCTTACCACAGCTCTGTTATATTAACTGTGCAAAGTCATCGATCAAAAGGAAGATGCCAGTGCTGATCCTTGAAGTAGCCCAATAATCAATCAAGTTACTAGCTTGTTTTAGATGCATGCGACCTACCTTAGCCAATTCAGGCTGCAATCCCAAGAACTTTTTCCTGGAAGTAAGCCCCAGTGAATAAAATGGGACGTACATCTGTGTAGACCTGCTTAGGATCACCCCTTTAGTCTACCAAAATTTCACAGAATTCCATATCAAATATGCATTGGTATACCCACTGGGAAGCTCAAATTGTCTTACGAAGGTTCTTCTTAGGCATTTATGAGAATCCCTTTGCCAGGATACTCTAAAAATATCCTTGACAGTCATGGATTACAGGATAAACAAGAACAGAAAACACACACTGGGCTCCAAAACAACAAAAGGCACATTTTCAGATTTAGTCCATGTAGGGGACCTAAATCAACTCAAGAAAGCATATGAACAAAGAAAGCACACAAGTAACCTATTTACAAAGCCAACCCTCATATTAGTTCTACAGCATGACATTTGCCCTGTGCCTGCCAAAGTGGGTTAACAGACAAATGTTGTTTTAATTCAAAGGAAAGCCAAAAAAAAAAAAATTGCCTAGCTTCCTAAGCAGGTTTTGACAAGTTCTGATTACAAACTATCTCAGGACTAGAAATGACAGACAGATGAAAAGGATCTTTTTTTTAAAAAAAATGGAGACTTTACAAATGGAACTTTTTTTAGCTTCAAGACAATATTTACTTTGCCAAATTATATGACAAATGCTGAGATAGCAAAGGCTTCTTTGGATTTTCTCCTTTTAGATTGATTGTATCATCCTTGTCTTTCTCTCTAGGACATCTCCTGACCCAACCACTAGATGACATAAAGCCACTCAGAATACATCCAGAAGGGTGCAGTTCATGCCATTGTTTGGGCTTTGTTTCTTTTTGTACAGTGAAGGCTCAGAAGAACTTTGTTCACAAGAGAAGCAGAGTGAGTGTTTATGAGAAACCTTGCCATTTGACATTTATGAATTCTACTGAACATATTGACTTCAGCTCTAATTAAAAGTGCTTATCATTTCTCTGGTATCACTTGCCTGATAAGCTATTTAAACATAGTGTACATCTTTCTGATCACTTCATATAATTCAAAGACAGATCCTATAAACATAGTTCATAGTTACATAGTTAAAAACATGTGAACAATTTACAAGGATTCATCATACATCATAAGCCAGTCAGTTATGCTACAAATATCCTAACCAGGAGTCATTTCCTGCAGGAGCGCCCAGGAGCGGAGCTCCGGCAGTAAAGAGCCCAGGGGGTGGGCACATGCAACAAGCCCTGCCATGTGCTCCCAGCAGCCCTCAGTCAGAGCAAGAAGCAGCTAGGTAAGTTGCCCCCCGGTCCAGTGGCACCTTTAAGGCCAAGTTTTATTCAGGTACAAGCTCTCCCTCCTCTGCAAGGACAGATCTGCACATTCCTCCCCTCCCCCAATAGCTGGCAATCCAAAACAGTCCAGTGGAGCCTGAGCGGTGGGTGTTGCCTTCTGACACACTTCCGGTGATGTCACGGTGTGTGGCATATGCAAATAAGTTATGCCAATGAGTTATGCTAATGAGCTCCTGCACCTCTTTTTCTACGAAATGACCCCTGAACCTAACTATCATTAGGAGAATCAACTTGAAGAGAAAGCAATAGCATTCACATGCAAAACTAGATTCAGTAAAATGAAGGGAACCGAACCACATGGGATGGCATTTTCCATTGCTCCTTTTTCTCCTACACAAATCCTCTTTCCTTTCTTTTTTCAGCATCAATTTTGTTAGTCTTTAATGTATTACTGTACTTTTGCTCTTTTCTAGTGTACACTTGATTTTTTTTTGTACGTGCACTGAGTAATTCTTACATTATATTCAATGAATGTACAGCTTGTTTTTGCTGCCTTGCCTGCATGTAATCCAATGACTGCAACCCGGAGCCAGTTTGCTGTAGTGTTTAAGAGAGGCAGACTCTAATCTGGAGATCTAGGTTTGATTCCCCACTCCTCAACGTGAAGCCAGTTGGGTGACCTTGGGTTGTCTGTTGTGGGGAGAGGAAGGGAAGCTGCCCTGAGACTCCAAGTGAAGGGTGGGGTATAAATCCAGCTCTTCTTCAATCCAGTTTTGGCATTGTTAATGGTATGTTTTATTGCATTATTTTCTGATTTAAACCCAACATTAACCCAGGTATTGGTCCCCAGTTTTATTTTTAAAGTGTATTGTATTGGCTCTTTCTTAGAAACAGACATACACATGGTATATCCAAGATGTGCAGTCATTCACTGTAAAAAGGAAACAAGGCTACGGTTTTTAAACTCTGGTTTAAAGCTAATCAATAACAGCTTTAATATTGCTCAAATATAATGTTATACTATGAACTGGAAGGGAATTTATGCAGTAAGTCTATGTCTCTTGATTCTGGTTAAGACTGAGAAAAGTAGTATCTACCTGCCTTTCCTCCAAAGACCTCAGAATGACTACCTAGTTTTCCATTTTATTTTCATAACAGCCCTGTGAGTTAGGTTAGGTTAGGTTGACAGTGTGTGACTGGCCCAAAATCACACAACAAGCTTCATAGCAGAAGGGTATTTCAACCACAGGTATCCCAGTTCATTGGACAATCAGTACATCACATTGGCTCTCACCTGATGGGCCAGTCCTTAAATGTTCATGAAGTAGCCTGGAAGCAAGCTTGGGCAAAACTTTCTACCTTTCACATGTTTTGCTGACCTTATATCTGAACAGAGCTTTTTTTACAGTGATTAGCTGCCCTTATTCTATACTCTTTGAAAGTCACACGCTCTTAGTTGAGCTTACACTATATTTCTGCCTGCTGGTAAAATGTCATTCCAATTTTACTTTTTTCCCTTATGCAAATCAAAACCCTGGGTCTCTAGTTTTGCAACATTCTCTGCTTTGCACTGATTTTTTTACCACTGAAACTAGCACACCTTTGCATCAATTGCATATAACATGTAAATGGAATAAAAGGAGTAAACTGATGGGGAGTATTACTAATAAAAACAGGCAGAACAAAAATACCCATTATATACAAAAAACGGTATCTTTATACTTTCCTATATTGCACTCAACTTCCATGTAATGTGCTATATATCCCCAATCTGAAATTAAGGGTCGAAGACATCTTGGTAGAATCCCCATAATTTCCTTTCCACATGGTGAGCAAAGTACGGACATCCCCTTGCTCCTTTGCCCTGTGACAACTGGGTAAGTGCTCCCTTTTTGAGTTGTGAGGAACTTTAAAGGAGGACGACAGACACAGGACCTACTCTCCACGCAGAAAGTATAGCTGACGCATGGAGTTGTCTTATACTGAATCAGACCCTAAGTCCATCAAGATCAGTATTGTCTACTCTGACTGGCAGTGGCCCCCTAGGATCTCAGGCAGAGGTATTTCACATCACCAACTACCTGGTCCTTTTAATTGGAGGTGCCGGGTATTGAACCTGGCACCTTCTACATGCCAAGCAGATGCTCTATTGTTGAGCCATGACTGTAACAAGGCATATAATTCTCCCATCTTTGGCATACATTTGTTATTTCTTTGCGCCAAAGAACAATTTCTGTCCCGGAAACTGATGTGACAGGTTGTCAGAAACAGAAAGCATGAAGCAAGCCACATAGAAAAGGGGGAAATGTGCTGCTCTTACAGTCCCACTGCTGGCAGATACTTGCTGCCACAGAGCAAGATGAATGGGGACGTGGCTCCTATAGACTTACATCCATAGAATGAAAACTTATCACATATTTACCCAAGCTAAACTTTAGTGTGTAAAATGGGCTGCGGTAATGTAGCTTATCAAAACACAGCTGTGGAAACAAACACCCTCTAATACTTAAAATAGCAAAAACTGATAGGACTCAATTTACTTTCTGGGAGGTGAGAAGGAAAGTAAAGAGTCTTGTTCACTCTTAGTGGCATGCATTATCTTGCAAGTCCACACTGAAAAATGACAGAAATTCTTTAAAAGACCCACGGCAATGTGCATGAGGAGGGGGAGCGGGCAGAACTGCACACAAGTCAATTTGGAAAAGAAAGAAGGAGGCAACAGCTCTTTGAAATATGACCTCTGTACATATCTTAGAGAACCTAAGAGTTTCCAAATGTTTAAGAAACAGAGTCCGTTACTGCAGAAGAATCATCCTGGATTATACTTCCCTATAGCACAGGTATTATTTGTACTTTTTCATTCTGAATACAAACTGAATAGACTGATCACACAAAGGACAACCGGCTAACCACACAGCAAACTGACTGCAGTAACAAAGACATCACTATTTGCACTGAAGATGGTAAGCAAGACCATAGACAAATCAAGGAACCATAAAAAGTTTCTGCCTTCCTCAAGCTCCTACTTAATCAGAAGAGCTGCCCACATTTCCAACAACCAAAAACACAGGTTGACTGCAGTTGCAATATGAATATTCCAATGTAACGTGAGATGACTTGTATCTTTTAGTGGGCATCTGGATTATGAATATGCCTGCTAGAAATATTATACCTATAAAAACAACAAGGTTCCCTAAAGTCAGTTTTCCAAAGCCCACCTTGTCAGCATACCTTGCTGAATACGATGGAACAGATTAATTCTCTATATAGAGTTTTTAGGAAGCTAAACACTGTTCTGAGTGTATCAGCTAGTGCAAAGTTGTTGCTGTTTCCTGATTTCACCCATTCTACTAAAGCAAAACCATAATGACAGTGGTGTTCCCCCTAACTGTCTAACTGACAATTAAGGCTCATTTGAACTCTATTAGACAAACATTGGGCCTGTTCTTTCTTGCAGATGTCTGCATAAGGTTGCTCAGTTTCTGTTGAAGAAATGGAAGAAATCTAGCATACAGAAGAATACCAACAAGCTCCTGTGTGAATATTTTAATGTTCCTTCATTCCCTCAAAGACCTCCCCTCTAAGTGGCTTTCCTCAAAGAAATTGATTCAGATGAACTAAAGTGCCATGAGGTAACAAGGAATGATATCAATGAACTAAGGGCTCGGAATTCCTCCTATATTAGAAAACCTGATGAAAGAATGATCTTGTGTACTTGCTCTTATTCAATACATTTCAGCATCTAACAAAACAAGACTATAAAAGGCTCGTCCTCTTAAGAGAATGAGACTACAGACCTTCTTTAATAATAATACAGACCTACTCTGAACTGGCATTTTATGTTACTGGATTACCTCTTATTTGTTTACTGGGTTCCTGGATCTGACCTACAAATTGTGGTAGATGAAAACTCAGCTTTGGAGAAGCTACTCGGAAGGAAAGTTCAGGTGCGTACACTGATGTCACTGTGCAAATGTGTCTTCAGATTACTCATATTGACATGTGTGTTGGTAAAGTACCCTCAAGTCACAGCTGACTTATGGTGACCCCGTAGGGTTTTCAAGATAAGAGGCTTACAGAGGTGATTTGCCACTGCCTGTAGTGACCCTGAAATTCCTTGGAGGTCTCCCATCCAAATACTTATCAGGGCTGACCCTGCTTTGCTTCTGAGATCTGACAAGATTGGGCTAGCTCAGACCATCCAAGTCAGGGCCATGCAGACATACTCCAATGGAAAGGGAACAATATCTTGTGTGGGCTGGAGTTTTTGTTTGTTTGTTTGTTTTTACAGTAAATTCCACTATGCCCTTTATTGTATGCTGCATTCAAAACTTTGGGATGGAGAGCCTTCAAAAGGAGTTTCTAATATATCATCTTAGGCTTCTATTTTGCTTTTACTTTAAGTTAAAAGCCCTGTTGAAAATGATGCAATCTTTCTGCTGCTCCTAAAGGAAACAGTACATGTAACTTTAAGACATAAAATCAAAGACACCTCTCCACACTTTTTTTCCTTTCTTTGCACAAAAATCCTATATCTGTTTTTCATTTGTTACACGCCATTCACACATTGGCTCTCAAGAGGGTGCTGCTGCTGAGTGGATATAAATTTTTTTTGAAAACACAAACTGCAGGATTTGTTGCTGAAAAACTGTGGTCCTTAACCCATGTGTGACATTCAGTTTGAATGCGACTGCTGTATGGAAGAAAGTTGAGTAAATACCACACCTCTATCACCAGCCCCAAATTCCACTGCCTGCTCTATGGCTAATTTTTTCAAGTAACACAACTCCATCAACACTTCCATGCCTGGCTATATCGTGACTCTTCTTTTTATTCGGCAGTTTGGATGGTATGCTCAAGGGGAAATCTACATAAACCACTGGTCTATTCCACTTTAGCAGGGATTCCAGCAAAGGAAACTAAGGAAGCTTTGCCTTCAGAATTTACTTGTGTAACCAGAGTGAATCCCCTTGTCAGTTTCACACAGGCAGCCAAAAGGTACAGGCTGGAACTAAGATTTCAGCTTTCTGGAGGCGAAGAGTTTCCCTGTTGTGATGTACCACCAGTGGTGTGCTATTCTGATCATATTTTCCAAGGAAAGTGACTATCAGGACTTTATTGCCCTCCTCTCCCATCTAAATCATATCAATTTGCTTGCTTTTTTAAAAGTTTCTTCTTTCATCTCTCAGGAATTGAGCCTACAATTTAATTTAAGGGAGAGGGTGTGCGGAAACTCAGACTATGCCTTCCACTCAATAGCAGTTCAAATCCGCTTACGTTTTTTTCCTTCCTCCCATTATCATATGTGGAGAGAGCTATATGGTGCTACTTGCAGGACAGTGGAAATGCCCAGTAATACTATCCTAGATTATTTTGTCAGAATGGGAACCTGAGATTACAGTACTGAAAATTACAGATAACTCATTCTCAGATAAGGATGGGAGAAGAGCTAATTTTTTAAATTGGATTTAAACCCTGCCCTCCCCATATAAAAATAAATAAATAAATAAATAATGTAGTCTATGGACATGACTCCCACCCCCTCGTCACACAGACAACACCAGTGAGTTATCACCTTCTAGCCGCTCTGAAGGACACACTGCCAGTGTTTTCACCTCTCAGAATTCTACTGATGGTCATAACACTTCCCAGTTCAACTTCCTTCAAGGGGTAGAAGAGTTCTTTTGGAATATTTTGAAGTTCTTTTGGAACCATGGCACTTCGGGCTGGGGCCCAGTCATGCTGCGGAGTGATGACTGAAGCATGAGAATGACTTTAGTCTGCCAGCTGTGCCTGAGGGCTTGGGCAGACCTACTGAGATTTTTGGTACTTTTTTTTCGTTGAACACCAGACTCCCGTGCTGTAATGTAACCTGTGTTTGAAAATATCCTCCACTTAAAAAGTGATTTGCAATTGAAATACAAAGCCAGGGTCTTTCTGTGCCTGCAGAACCAGTTGCCTGGTTCTTTGGGATTTAGCGATTACAGTGTAAATAAATCAATGATGCATAAATGATCACTAGAGCTAAGAGGAAAATAATTTGGAACCAACACTCTCATAACACATCTGAAAACATGTTACTTTCGCTTGTTACCAGATAAATAATTGTACATAATGTGAAAGTCTAAAGCAATACATACAAAGCAATACATAAAATCTAAAGCAATGTATACATACATTAGGTAAAGTAAAGGATTCCCTTGCTCGAAAGCCAGTCGAGTCCGACTCTAGGGTTGCGGTGCTCATCTCCGTTTCCAAGCCGAAGAGCCAGCGCTGTCTGAAGACGTTTCCGTGGTCATGTGGCCGGCATGACTAAACACCACGGCGCACGGAACGCTGTTACCTTCCCACCGAAATGGTACCTATTTATCTACTTGCAATGTCTTGCTTTCGAACTGCTAGGTTGGCAGGAGCTGGAACTAGAGACGGGAGCTCACTCCGTCATGCAGCAACTCAGGTCTCGAACTGCTGACCTTCGACAGCCTGCAGTTCAGCGTCTTAACCACTTGAGCCACCGCATGTATTTCTTATTTTTTTAAAAAAACATAACTTCCCTTATATCAAATAATGGGAGGCTTGGATCCAGTGGAGTGTTTACATGTACAGAAGGATTTCTACCTGAAAAGTGTGACTTTCTTGCCCCTGACTGCAGGCAAAAATGCCTCCCAAGATGTTCCCAATTTGCCATGCAGTGGGGAGGCAGCAAGAAAGTTGTGCTCCAAGGGCAAAAATCCTTCCACCAAGTTAATATTCCATTGGATCCAAGTCCTTACCTTTAACACTCAACACTGCTTTTATTATGCTCCAATACACAGCTACCATTCTTAATCAGCTTTATTTTACCATCTCTAAATGTAAGTACATTGAAAGGTAGCCAATTAGTTTATGCTTTTTGGTGTTATGGAAGGTGGAAGGTGTTGCCAGGTGCAACTTCATATTTTATGAGGTAAGCAAATGTAGTTGGAAATGCCTACTTTATTAATTAATGTTCATTTGGAACATTTATACGCATTTCTCTGGAAAAATTGACACTTTCTATGGAAAATGTGTCTAGGGAGGAAGAAATAAAAGATTTTAAAGCTGTTCTTCTTTAGCATTTGTAGCAGGCATAACTTGAGGGTTTATTCACACACTGCGTTAAAGATGTATAAGCATGCACTAGTAAGAAAACCATGGAGGGCAGTGAACAGCTGAAACAAATTGGCCATTGTAGATTTGCAAAGTGGTTAGGTATTTGTGCACTTGAACAAATATATGAATTCATATTTTCAGAATTCATATAACGAGGAGCAACTTAACTGAAGGCTTTAGAAAGTCCTTACAGGCAGTTCAGTGGTATTAATGTTACTGCCCTCACTAACTCCCCTTGAAGCCAGCTGACTTCTCTAGGGATCTATCAAATAGTCATGGCTAAGTCATGGTCTACACTGCCACAATTCTGTACTGTGCACACCTGGCTACATCAGATTAGCTGGCTACAAAGATGACCTTGCTGGTCATGCCACCTATTTCTTTTACACACCAAGCTTTGTAGCTTTTCCTCCACAGGTTCTTCAATACTTGCTAGGCCTTGAACTACACTGCTTGCTTATAGCCTACCTCTCCAGGTCCAAGGAGCCATTTCTGAGCATCTACCTGGTATTTGTACTTACACAGATTAAGACAGGAAAAACCAGGGGTCTTGTTGTAGAAAAAGAGCTGCCGGAGCTCATTAGCATAACTCATTAGCATAACTTATTTGCATATGCCACGCCCCCTGACATCACCGGAAGTGACAGAAGGCCACACCCCCTGACATCACCGGAAGTGTGTCAGAAGGCCCGGCTACTTACCCTCCTGCTTCATCCTCATTCCCAAACGGAATGAGGATCGAAGCAGAGGGCGGGGTAAAGAAGGGGCGGGGCTTCACCACGTGACCGCCCCGCCCCCTAGAGGTTCTCCTCCGGAGCTCCGTACCTGAGAGCTCCCCCCCGACTAGAGCCCTGGGAAAAACTATACACTCTCGTGAGGGTACAGTATATGAAAAGCCTCCCTAAACCTGATCAGCATGCACCCCTTAATAATGATAACAGATATTTCCTTTGAGTATGTCCTTTCAATACATGGAGATAATCTTCACTGGATTACACAGTACTAAGTATTGGCAGCTCTTGTACAGCCATTTGGCAAAGGTAAGCAAAGACTGATAGTCTATCAAACAAAGAAAACTGGGTATAAACAAGAAAAGCACAAGTTAGGAATCTAACCACATGGTTGTATCCAGACCACTGTTTTCTGTGGACACAGAATTCTACAATGGATCATTATTTTCCTACTTTCTCCCTTCCACAGCAGTCCATAATGCCTCTTCAAAAGTACTCGCACCCATGGAAATGTTTTTCTGGTTCCAAACCATGGTAATCCAAAACAAAGCAATTCTTAGGTTCAACTGATCAAACTTGATAAGCAAAGCAAGTAAGTGACTATGCTAGTTGAAGGAAAAGTCACTGATGCTCATGTTGTCAGAGATAGATATTGCAATATCCCTGAAGTCCCATCTCCTCACTGACAGCTCCACACAACAGAGAACTGTGCTCTCTGGACATCTCTTTCTGCCTAACAGTGGGCATAAATATATGACAGTCCCATGGCTTTGTATATCATTTATTCTGAGCAACAAAAAGAGTTCATTGGCACAGATCCTTTTCAGGTGGGTAAGTTTTATCATTGAGAAGTTTTTTGTAGAAGTTTAATTTTTGCTTACTGCATTCTTCACCCTATGTTTTAGCTTAAACATCTTAAATACCTGAGCAAAAGCAAAATTATAAAATTCTGGCTCTTTGCTTGACTTCCTATCTAAGGTTTAATGTTAACTTGATCTTGGCACATAGTTAGCCTCTCTAGATGTCCTTTCTAATCAGTAACTCAAAATTTAAACTGAAACCACTAATCTGATAGTATTTGAAATGCAAGCAAACCATTTTAAGTAATTGCAATTACTTTTCCTCAAACTTTGCTTCCCGTGTCTATTTCACAGACCATAAAATCCATCAAAATAGTTTTCCTGCTCCTTTAAGCGTACTGTAAAATTACCAGCTATAAGGTTTGGTTTGGTTTTGTTCTACCCCACTTCTACAAATTGGAGACTGTCATAGCTCAAAAGCACAGTTAAGCGCACATCTATAAAGAATGTTATTGTAAAGTGCTGTGTTTTGTGCTGCCGTAAAGTCCTTAAACTCAGCAAGAGCTCTGTTCACTGAGCTGACCAGCAGTTAAACTCACCTTACAAACTCAGTAACCAAAAACAAAGTAAAGGTAAAAAGCTCCAATGAGGATGATGACAAACAAAGTCAGTTTAGGCTATGAGGTCTTTCTATCCTTCCTCAAAATTCCATAGAGAGGGCGATTTGCGAAAGAAACTATAAATATAATTTGTTGGTGGGGGGAAGAGGAGACTGAAAAAAAATTCACAGCAATGGAAAAGGAAGCAAAAAATTTTAATTTTTTTTTCTGATGATGGAAAAGACTGCAAAGCATTCTTCATGGGAGGACAAAGCCACATTCCCCTGTCAGCCTTACACCTGGTGTCAGAATCAAGAGGAGAGGAAGTTCCTGAATATCTTCCTCCTCCTCCTCTCCCTTCCAAAGCCTATAGAGAGTGTCAGCCAGCTGCTCCTCCCAGGCCCCTCTGAAGGCAGTGCAGCAAGACACTTATGCCCAATGACCACTTCTGACCTCTTGCAAGAGCTTCTCCCTCTCCTTCAAAGTGGAGCTCCATGGTGGTGGTGAGCTTTCACCCTCGAGTGAAACCAGGGATTTCTTCATTCCCATCTCCATGCACATATATTAAAAGCTATCTGTCTCTAATTCCCTAAAGCCAGCAATTCCATTTGACAAACACTACAGCAAACAACATAAGATGCCTCTTACCTTGTAGCCACCAATGCGATGCTCTTGCTTAAACTCTTTTCCATTTTTTAGCCACCTCATGGTTGGTGGTGGGTTTCCTGTAGCTGGACAACGGAATTTTACGGTATTCGCTGCTGGGACTGCATGTAATCGCTTCTCCATCTTATCTGTTTGTGTCCACTTTGGTGCCCCTGTTTCCAAAAATGAACACAGAGCAACAAAGTCATCAATAAACTGTAATAAACTCAGAGTCCAACAAACCCATCACTTGGCATTTACATGAACTGTTTATGAACCAACATGTTTTAGGAGCACTGGCGTGCTACACTATTGATTTATGTTGCCTTTGGCACATCATATAAGACAGAGAACCTTCAAAATATCAGTATGTACTGTGAAACAAAAACCTAGCCTGCTTCAACTGGAATTACTGCTTGTGATTCATGTCTTAAGGCAATTAAGGAAATGTTAATTCATGCAAGAAGGTATTTTCTTTTAATTGCTATCTTGCTCTAGCCCTTAGGCTTGGGATGAGTAAATGTTCACTTAAAACACAAAACTTTCACTAAAAATTTGAGAAAATGAAGAGAATATTTGAAACTTATCCCTGCTACCCTTATGTACATGGCTACTAATGCCGATCAGTTTTCATCTTAGACTGTAAGGTGACTGAAACTTTGGACAAGGTGGAATAGAAAAAAATTAGCAAATAAAAATCCAATCCAGACCGTAAAAGAGAGTTGTTTGGAGTCAGAATTACTGCAAGTGATTTGTACATTCATCAGCTAAGAAAACATTGGGCTGGATTTCCATTAATGGGAGAGGAGACAATTTTCAGTGAGTACTCCCTCCCAATGCATACCCCCCCCAATTTGCCCCCATGCTGTTACTTAAGGACCCCTGTCTTCCGGAAGCATTTGGGGGTGCAGCAGAAAGGGGAAGGCAAGAAAGTTCCATTCCACTGACAGAAACCCTTTCCATCACTAGAAATTTCCTCTGGATCCAACATACTGACTTTATATGTACACACTGACAATTGGAGAGCTCATTACAAATAGTTACAGTATTTTCCTTTTGCTCTGTAATGGAGAAAAATGATTATCTTCCAACAGAGGGAGTCTTCTATATATATTATATATATATTCCACACTGCCACTATAGCTTTCAAAAAATGCAGAATGGCAACCACAGTTCTTCCAAAGGTGCCATACCATGAAGAAGTTTTCTAATGGTGCTGCTGAGCACAGTTGCTTAAATTTTCTTTCATAGGGGTACCTGTACTTTTTCCAGCCCACCTGAACTCAGCATTTAAGATCGCATCACAGTCTCTTCTGTGCTTATCTCCTACTTCTCTGCGGCTTTTAAAAGCCGCACCAAAAAAGAGACGCCGCGGCGGGATCCCACGATCCCCTGAGCTGCAGCGCCGTTGCTCCCCGGCACGATCAGATGCCAGGGAGAAAGAGACTATCGGGAGGGGAGGCTGCCGAACTGCGCATGCTCAAGCATGCGCGGTACGCCGGGGGGCGGGGATGCGCCAGCGAAAAGACGCGCCAGCGATCCCACGGCCAGCAGTGATGCAGCCTTTCGCAAAGAACCACCTAGGTAGGTGGTTCTTTTTTGATGCGGGTTTTGGCCAGGAGGGGCGGATTGGGGACGGGCTGGGAACGGGTGCAGCACGATTCCCAGATGTTGCTGTAGGATCGCGCCCGTTTGCTCCGGCCCCGATCCGTCCCTCTCCCGGCCCAAAACCCTCGTGTGGACAGGGCCTTATATGACTTTTGGATGGAAGCATAGCAAACAAACAGTTCCCACCATGTGCCCGTTAAAACACCTTGACACAATTCTGGGAAAACCAGTGGGTTACCCTGAGACACAACTCTGGAACCTTTCCGAGCTTACAGCTTTCTTTCCACATTTCTTTCTAGACAGCTTGCACCCGTACATTAAATGGATTGTGGGTGGGGAAACAAGAAAAGCAACTATTGATAATAAGCAATAGGATAGAGAAGATAACTGTGAAGGAGTAGGAGAAACAGGAACAATTGGTGAATACTTTTGCTTCCGTTTAAATACAGGGTTCCCCCCCACATACACACAGGAATGGACTTATTTCCCTGTCCTTACACAATATTTTTCAATAATTCAGATAAATAATAGTTTATCTACTGTAATAAAAGACAAATAAAGTAATAAAGGAGGCCTTATTTTGACCAGGAAGTGGATAATCCCAGTCAGTACTTCTTCCTATTCTGTCCTGACACAAAGTCTATGAAGAAGTTATGTTTAAATCTCGTAAATATGGTAAATTACAACAAAGATGTGGCAACCGTGGTCAAAAGACCTGTCAGCCAAGTACTGCAACTGGCATTAGATGGAAGGGGGCAAAGACATGATTAAATGGCACTGCATGAAGTTGCAGCATCAATTCCAGTTGTATCACTGGAAGTGACATCACTGGGTCATGTGATGCTCTAGAACTTCCCCGAAACTACGGTAAAAGCAATAGAGATAGGAAAACTTCCGGAGGATCGTGCAACACAGCAATTGTATCACTTCCCATTTCTTTTTTTTGGCCCCCCGAAGGGGATTTTTTTTATTGCATCTTATATAAGACTACAAACTACAATGAAAATAGGGGAGGGGAACTACATTTAAGGAGAAAGAAAAGATAACCACTACTAACTAAAAACCCAAGAGAGGAGATCATCAAGTTAGCTTGTACACAATGCCATCCCTTAAAATGCTAACAATTTTATGAACTTAGTCAGACATGCTAATATAACTTTTAAATCTTAAATTTAGCTGTTGGAAAAAGAACCCTAAGCATCTCAATATTAACAACAGTATTTCAAAGGCACAATTCAGAGTCCTTCAGCCTTCATTTTTTCTTATCCTGTCTTTTCCGCAGTTTATAAGGACTTTTAGGAGCCACTGCCCCTTTCTCAGGCAGAGAGTCCTCTCCAGAAGACCCCGAGTCCAGATCACCACTGGACTTACTGTTTTCCTCTTTATCCACCTCCTCTGGCTCACCCAACTGGATTCTCAGAAAGTCCCGTGCTTTGGAAACAGAGTCAATCTTTTCTTTTTTGTCCTGAAGTTTGAAGGTTATGCCCTCTGGATATAACCACCGATAGCTAATTGCATTTGTTTGAAGAAAAAGAATTAAATTGTTATATTTCTTTCTCCTTTGTCTTATTTCAAATGGGATATCTTTCAGGATCCTGATAGTACTGTCCCCAATTTTCAAGGGTGTCCCCGCCGTCGCTCTCAGGATACAATCCCTCACGTGCCTCTTCGAGAATCTCATTACTATTTCCCCAGGCAGATTCTTCTTCTTTATGTATACGGAATAGGACCTGTAGGCCACATCCATTTCGCTCGTAAGATAGTCCGCCTTCAAATCTGTCACTGGGGC
This sequence comes from Gekko japonicus, assembly GCF_001447785.1. Taxonomy (NCBI): domain Eukaryota; kingdom Metazoa; phylum Chordata; class Lepidosauria; order Squamata; family Gekkonidae; genus Gekko; species Gekko japonicus. The sequence goes on along the minus strand of NW_015167569.1, from coordinate 55,372 downwards.
CAATGCTTCGCTCATCATTTGCTTCAGATTCTCACCCTTAGTCTCTGGAACACCTTGGAAACGAAGGACCAGGTTTGCCTTCTCCATTTGTAACTGTAAAAGCTGTTCTTCTGTTGAAATTTGCTTCTTTTCCAATTTTTGTACCTTTTTCTTCACCTTTTGAGCAATGGCGTCAACTTCTTTCACTTTCTCAGCTGTTTGTTCCGTAATCTTAAGAGTCTCGTTCAATTGTGTCTGCTGAGTAGTGATACATTGGTTCATTGTTGACAGCTGTTCCTTGAGATTAGTCATCTGATCCAGCAGGGGGCACAGGGACTCTGCCAACGTTTTGGCCAAATCGGTGGATCGTTCCGGTTGACGACTCTCACCTGC
>NW_015167569.1:40424-54986 GCF_001447785.1 Gekko japonicus | reverse complement strand
CCCCCCCCCGGTCTTGGTTTTAAGTTTATGCGCATGGGAGGGCCCCCTCCCCCGCTCGCTTTACTTTCTAGTCCGTGGGGTAGGGGGCTTTCTTTTTGAATTGCAAATACGCCTTAATCCGACTCACAGTTCATCTTCAGTCATACGACCTCGTTTAGCCTCCGTTTTAACCGCTCGATCTCCAGCGCTTGCCCCGGTCAGCGTTGCTTCTTCCATTCGGCAGGAGGACCAACGGGATGGAGAAGTGCCTCGATTCCCCAGCATTGCGCTGGCGAAGAGGCAACCTCTCAAAAGTCCCCTGGCTAGGAGCCTTTCAGCCAGGCTCCGTGGGAGGTAGCGATTCCTCGCCCCCCCCTCCTTTCTGCTGGTGCACAGCTTTCACCCCCCGGGAGGTCCAGGAGGTGAGTCTGCTCAGTGTGCTGCCATAGACTGGAAATCGTATCACTTCCAATTTCCTAGCCAGAAGTGATGTCTGGCATTGTACAACTTTGCCCCCCCCCCTTTGAGCAACTGTAAGGAACTGTAAGCACTGAAGAACCCTATTCCTAGTGGGCCTCTGGCAGCCCTATGAAGCATGCAAGTCAATGTGCCTGCTACAGGTTTTTGTACAGGATACTGAACTTCCTACATGGGGCAGCCCACCCACTAGGTGAGGACCATCAGGGGCACCACATGTGGGTAGTCTCCAGGGCCCCGGCTGCAGTGCCATTATCTAGGTATTTTGACATACGCCACCAAGGGCTTATTTTTTTTATACACTCCAGTCTAGCTGGGCAGTCAGCAGTTCAGGGCATGCCTAAGGCCCCTCAAACTAAGTTTACCATTCCCCAGATCCGGGCGGGGGATTCCTCGCTTTCTGCACTCCTTCCTGTTGCAGACCAGCTGGCCAGTGGGAAGAAATTCACCCCACCCACCCAAATAATGACATCAGCAAGTTGGTGATATAGGGGGTGACGCTCTGCTTTTTCAGCAAAACTCTATGGTAAAATTGCCCTCAAACCATAGCGTTTAGCCCAAATGGCAGAGTGTCTGCCCCTGATGTCACCGATGCGCTGACATCACTTCCAGGTGATGTCAGCACATCGCATGATATCCCCACCCACTCCAGAAGTGCCCCCAAATCACCCCACCAGCTCAACAGAACAACCTGGCAATTCTACCTCAAACCCTTGGGCCATCCTATACCTACACACAAAGTAATTTATTTTGCCCATGTTGATTTCACATGCCATGAAAAGTCTGCCTAGCCACCATGATACTGGGTCAGTTCAGTCATTGTAGTGTGGGGAAGAGAAAAGCCAATTATGAAGCTACACAACAGCTATTGCAACTAAGGCTACACCAAATTTAACAGTGCCTGACTCTCATATTGAAGTCTGGGCTTTCAGAGGTACACAATTCTTCAAAAGGAATAGTGTATTTTACTTTTTAAAAATGTTTAATTTCAATCTTGAGACCTTTTTTGTACAGCAGCTACCATATCCATAGCTTGATAATGATATCCGTAAACAATACAATGTGAGCCTACATAGCTAATGGAATATGAAACAGAAAATAAACATTGCTTAACAATATATGACATCATAATATTTCTGTGCTTCAAGAAATCAAATCCATAAGTTACCATATAGTACCCAGAATAATATTAATGAATGCCAAGACATCAGACATTGCAAAACTCAATCTTTGCAAAGAATATTTGAACTTTCAAAAGGTGTACCAGATATAAGTCATAGGAAATAGGGTGCATTGTAAGGAAAAGTGAAAACAAACTGAAAACGAAAGAGCAACGTTGTCCCGGTCTACTAATTACAAATAGATAATTAAACAGAGATTTCCATGTCTATTTAACATTATGGCAACTACTTCTAGACACAAGCCCTTTCCTGGAGATAACAACCCTTTGATTAACTGCACAGTAATAGCATATCCACGTTTGTTCACTTGCCTGTTTAAAATTTAAGAACTAAAATCTGTTTTGCAATGGCCACATTTAATTATTTTGCAATAGATTCTTCCTGAAATAAATCACATTAACTGTGGACATTTTTAGGACCAAAGAGGTCCAGAAACATAACCATTTCTCTCTCAGCTCTGCTTCATTTCCTTTATTACAGCTCCATAATAAACAAGCCCTTCCGTTGGCCAAATTCATGGCAGTCCTTGAAATAAGCATATGCTGGATATTCCTAAACCCCATTTCCCCCCTGTAACTCAAAATAAAAATACAGCTGGAGAAGAGGACAGAACAGGCAACTTTAACAAACCTCCCCACCCAAAGAATACTGCCAAAATCACGCATTAAAATAATTTTTAAAATGATACGTGACTATTTTTGTTTCAGCCTGAAGCCTTTCAAAACTAACAAGCTAGGAAAATTAATGGATACTTGAACATGTAGTTGCAAGCAAGATACCAGGCAAGTTATAAATATTTAAAATTAAACTTGTGCAACCAAGACACGGCTTAATTGTCCCAGAAGAACAGGTTTATATTAGAAGGCACTTTTAAAATTATTTGCTAGGAACAGAATTGTAATGATACATAAAAATCCAGAAAATTAAAACAAAAGCTTTTCAGTCCATGACAACAAATATAAGGTTGTTGGGCTCCGACTCCCAGTGACTACGTTTGCACTCTGCCATTAAGCAAAGTAGCTTATTCTGATCAAACCATACATTCTTGGCCATGTTGACTCGATTTGCATGTGAACAGGACTAGTGTTAGAGTACACTGATTTACATGTGCTCTTAAGAGTACAACAAGGGACTCGATAACTGTGATGCTGTAGTATCATTTGAACATATGAAGCTGCCTTCTGCCAAGTCAGACTAGCTCTGTATTATCTACTCTGCCAGGCACCAGCTGCTCAGGAACTCGAGCAGAGAAAGGTGTCACCCAGCATCCGCTTTCTGAGATCTTTTTAGTGGAGGTGACAGGAATTGAACCTGGAGACTTCTGCATGGAAAGCAAGTGCTCTGTCACTGAACCACTGCCTGTCCCCATGAGCACATGCAAGCTTACTGTTATCTGATTACCAACTGCTGGCCTTTTTTCAATAAATATATATATTGATTCAAATATTTATGTCCTATCTTTCTTTCCAAAAAAAAGCTTAAATGGCTTAAGGAACATAAGGTTCAACAAATCTGGAAACAACCTTCATAGTTCCTAGGCTTTCTCCACAACTGTCAGGGTTATGAAGATCAATACAGCATAACTAGCTACAAAGTGATTCAGCTAGCTCCCCCTTCAAATTTCCCTTCACCTGTGAGCTTACCGGGAGGCCTTGTGCAAAACACTATCTCCCAACCTTAGCCCCCATTTACAATGTGTGTGCCTACTTTACTAAGTTCTTACACAGATTTCTGAGATAATGTGAAGCTCCTTCAACACTCCAAAGCACCATATACATTCCAGGTACATAATTATTACCACTGTCAAGAATTCAGGAGCTATAAAAGGTGCCTTTTGGGCCAGGTGTCACCTGTTATCTCTCTTACACTCTTTGAACTTTTGAGGCCACTTAGGGTTTGTGGTTAACAAGATGCAGGATTTACTCAGCTGTGGGGTCACAGTTGTGGAATTTCCTATTCCAGGAGAATGACTCAGTCCAATTTGTGGTTTTCTTCAAAATGTCTGTGAAAACTTTCCTCTTTTGGAAGATTTAATATGACTGGATGTCTATTTTTAAAACTATTTTAAATAATTAGAAACTGTGAAACTGGCTTATTTTGTGTATCTGTGAAATCTGTCATTTATGTGTATTATACCTTGTAAGCTGCTTTGGATTTATGTATGGGGAAAAGTGAGTTAGAATTGCCCTAGATAAAATAATAATAATAAAATATATACATTTTATTATTGCTTTAATAGTATTGGTTTTATTTTATTAATTTTAACCCACTTTAGGTCTGTGATGGGTAACAGATGCAAAAATAGCAATAACCAACAACACCCAGTCCAAGAAGGAAGACATTTCGACTGCATTAGACCTGACTTTCTGACCTGATCTCTTTCAACATCTGTTGGACTATATTCAGTAAACATTAATACCTTGTATTTATTTCCTTTCTGAGTTTGGGCCAACTTTGTATACCTATTTTTTTAATATTTAAAGAGTTTAGTCAGTTAATTAATGCATCACAGAATGAAAATTTGATCATGCCATTCTTGCAAATGGCATTTATTTACATCATATGCACTGAAAACATGTCAGGGCCCCCTGGATCAAAGGAGAAGGCAGTGCTATAAGTTGTCCAGTATCCACCTTTGTGAATATTATTGTGATCAAGCTTGAAGTGTCTGTGATCAATTTTCTAGCTGACAGACTGAGGGTAGTCAAGACCTGGTTGTAGACAACCATTTAACATGTGCTCCCACTGAATCCATTTTATGGCCAAAGATCAAGTCACCTTTGCACCTTAAAGTAAAAATAAACACTTGAACAATAGGTGGAAGCAATAAAAAGGCCATACAGGAGAGTAGCCTAACCTATTGTTTTCTCACAGTTAGGACTCCTCTATCTGCAGATAAACACTCTCAGGAACTATTACATATATGTAATGTGCTTTAATAGTCTGTTTATTTAATGCATGTATTTTATATACACACATATACTTGAGATATATGTGTGTCACTCTAAGGTTGACGTCAATAAATATTTTGAAAAATAATGTTTGAAATGACTCACAAACATCAGTGTAAACTGCAACTATTCATACATGTGCATAAAGATCTTCTTGCATGTGCACATTTGTATATAAATGTATGGACGCGTAAAACTGCCTCACTTCTGACTTAATACAACAGATACAACAAGCCCTCTTCTAGGTTTTCCTGTTATAACTGCAACACACTGGTATAGGCAAACACAACAAGAGTCATCAAAACATGTGTTTTTTAAAAAGCCAGCATATGTAGCTGAACTTATTCTTTCAGCTACGAGCATCCCTAGTTCCCATGAATATAAAAGCAGACCTAATTTGTAAGTAAAATGAGCCCACACACAGACCACAAAAGTAAAAGCTTTGCATTGTGTGGGGCAGAATGGAATAAACAACCATCACAAGATCATACTTTGGACAACCACCTTTGCAAATAGGTTAACATTATCAGAAAACATCTTCATCCCTCCTAGAATATTCATTATTATTCAGTGTGGGTACATGAAAGATTTTAAGCACTCAGGCCAGAGGGTAATTAGTATAATTGAACACTGTAGGTTACTGGAAATAAGGGTTCTACACAGAGAGAGAGAGAGAGAGAGACAGGGAGACCGAGAGAATTTGCGTCACTGCTCATTCTCTCATTCTGTCAAACATCTCTTTAGATGGTGCTCTCATATTCCTTAACAGAGCCTGCAGAGGTGGCAATCTAGCAGAATTCTTATTCACACAGTCTTACCTCTTCAGCATGGCTCAAATGCTTGACAGCTACCACACAATTCTGGCAGCTACTGAGCAACTGAACTAGACCTTTCTCTGTTGAGCTTGGAACCAGCACCTTACACTATATTGGAGGAATGAATAGGAGGAGGAGAATACTACAGCATTAGTGTAACAGCCCAACTACAGATTTATGGGCTTCCCCACCATATCCCAAAGCATCTTTCTTTTCTTCCTCAGCCCCCCCCCTTTTAAACTGAGTATCTAGACTGAAGAAGAATTCCAGGACATCTCAAAATATCTCTTGCTTTTTTACAATATAGAAATTGAGAACAAGAACCATTGAAACGGTAAGCAGCCGTGAAGAGTTCATGATACTGTAGAAATAGTTTAGTTTGCTCGATTTCATAAGTATCTCTTATATTTTGTCATTGTAAGAGAATGTAAATTAGATCCAGAAACGAAAGAAGAGAAGGTGTCAGTAGTGGATTAAGCTTCTATTTTTTAAAAAGGAGAAATACTGGAAAAATTAATTTCAACTAAGATAGAAGGAATAAACAAGCAGGCAAGGTTATAAAGTTTTATTTTCATGTTTCAAAGGCATGAAATACGCAAAAACCAGAATGGAGAAAAAAGCTAGTGAAAAGTCACTGCTAGTAGAAAGCTCATGCACTGAAACAGTCAAGAAAATAAAGTACTTGAGAGTACAATAGGTTAGGGGAGGAAATCTTTCCATATGGATCTTGCCAGACACCTTCAGCAGTTGGAGTTACTTACTGATTTGGTTGTTGTCATTCACAAAATCCTCAGAGCCATCGGTGTCATCTTCATCATCTCCAGATGAAAGAACATCTGAAGTTTAAAAATTTAAAATTGTTCACCTGCTACATATTGTAAGCAAACAGACCTATCTTCTGTGGCCTGGATTTTTAAAAGGGGCATCTGGAAGAGATTTTCTTTTAAGAGCACAAGCATCACACACTTTATAGCTGAGTGCTCTGATATATTTTATAAAATACACAAGTGATCCAATGAAGCTGTATGCTTGTGCAGAGAAGAACCTCATACACAGCTGGAAGCACCTTTGAAGCGTCTGCCGCGACGGAACCTCCAGCTGTGCTCACGATGCTCTCCTGCACACATATATGGCCTTGTTGGATCATGGCCATGGAAGTTTCAGAATCAAGTTTTTAATACTATTTTTTTTAAGTGTACCCTATCATTTCACCCAAAACTAAAGTGAAAAGATTGTTTACTTACTTGTGGGAAAAGCATATGTACCAACGTTTCATTTTTCATCTTTAATCCAGCTTTCCAGATAGCTGGATAAAAGATGAAAAATGAAACTTTAGTACAAATATATACTTGGACCAATCACAAGTCATGGATAAATTAGGTTCAAATGATGGCTGTTCTATCCTTAAATACATATGCATGTGTTCAGAGAAACTTGATATTATTTGAGCCATCTAATTATCCATATTCATTCTGTCCAACTTCCCAACATACAGACCTCTAAATATGCCAATACCATTTTCTGTATATTCTCCATACACTTAGGCAGCAAACATCTGAATACCAGAGCTAGAGGCAACATCAAAGAATAGCCTGGACCTCTATGCTTTGTTTGTTGGCCCTCCAGGACAACTGGTTGGCCGCTAAGTGAAACAGGCTGCTGGAGTAGATGGACCACTGGTCTGATCCAACAGGGTTTTCCTTATGTTCATTTGAAATTCATATCATTGAAATGTTGGAATGTGGGGGGGGGGCTATATGGGTTACTGCTACTGGTAAGCGCTCAGATTTACACTATATTTAGTACATATAGAAGAGTGAGAATGGAACAGATGCTTTCAAAATCTCCGCCATGATCTAGCCTAAATAAATGTTTATATGGCAGGAATGCTCTTTCACATTCTTTTTATACCTTAATAGGAGATGGCATTAGGTTTGGATAGAATTAGATCACAACTGTTTGTACACAATAAAATTTCCATTTTAGCAAACTCACCTGTAACATTTATAATGAAGTAGATGGTATCACTGTCTAAAGTCCTAACAGCAGTGCAAGCATAAAGACCTGAATCTTTGGGTGTGGCATCTTTAATCCGCAAGTATTCCCCAGTCATAAATGTCCGATTGTTGGACGCCAAATGGACCCCATCTTTAGTCCAACTGATCTTGATGGCATCTTTCAGTGGACAATTCAAGTTCAGAGGGTCTCCCGGAAGTACAGAATATACATCAGGCTGAGAGATCTGATATTTGGTTGGTGGCTCTGCAGAAGTGGGGGGAAAGTGGACATAGGAGAAAGAAGGGGAGAGAGAAAAAATTTCCAACAACTGTCAATGAAGACTGTTTTATCCATAGATATCGTGTAAATTTTACAAAATATATTTTCAGATCCTCCAGACTAGTTGCCACTTTATCAAATGAAAATGGAAGCGACTTTGACAAAACAGATTTTGGCCTTGGGATGATTCTGGCCTTGCCAGAGTAGACCATGTCGCAAGGCAAAAGCACAAAAATCACAGGGCAGGTCTGAATAACAAATCCACAAGTACCAGGAAGCGTAGTTAAGCTACACAGGGGAAGCATGCAGCATGGCAGTTTGCTACATGCATGAGCTCTGGATAACTTTATAAATGGATTGAATAAAGTAAAATCTTTTGACTCAAAAATATTCAAGATACAACAAATGAGTCTTTAAGAGAACACTTTGCTGGTGATTTAAAGAATTTCACATGGCGGAGTGGAAACAAGGAAAGCAGGAGAACAGACCCCAGTTACACTGCCAGTTCTAAGGCATGTATAGACTACATACAAAAATAATTATGAAAACATTAAAGACATAAATTTCTTAGATGAGTGTTTCTAATGCATATGTGTTTGGAAGGAGTAGGTGTGGGCAAATTGCAAACCCAAAGGCAAAGTACCACATAATCTTCTAACCCAATGGTCTCCCATAGGGTTGCCAAACCCCCCTGGTTTGCCAGGGGCCCCCCGTTTTGGGGGGGTTCTACCCAATGCTGGCCAGATGGCCGGCAGGGAAGCCCCGCCCCCAACACCCACAGCCACCCCTCTCCCTTCTCTCTTGAGAGAGAGGGGTGGCTGTCTTTAAGTTCATGGAATCTGCGTTTCCTCCCAAGCCCGATCTCCGCTTGAGATGAGGCTTGCAGGGAAATGCCAGCTCCGTGCACTTAAAAGGGAAACGCTGGCTCTTTGCTCTTAAAGGGGAAACGCCAGCTCCATGTACTTAAAAGGGAAACGCTGGCTCCTTTAAGTGCAGGAAACTGGCATTTCTGGAGATCGGGCGCGCGGGCGGAGGGGGCAGTGGACATCCTCAACGTGATGTCATCACGTCGGTGATGTCCCGTCCCCTCCAGGAACGCCCCCAAAGTCCCCCGCTGGGGGCGGAAGATGGACTTGGCAACCCTAGTCTCCCAACACCTGAAGCAGCCATGGGGCTGGCTCTGCCTGTACCAGATTTGCAAAGGTGCCTGCAAGCTCAAAAAGCTTGGGAAACCCTGTTCAAATCTTTGTTTCAGGTGGCTGTAAATACTAAAGGGTGTACAGACCTTCCTAAAATCACAAGCACAGCTCATTCTACTTAGTCCACTTTGGGCAGGAGACGACTTCCACATCAACACTTCACATAAAAGATAATGAAGGTCACCAATTAAAACAACTGAGCTTAAAGAATCTGAAGAAGTACATGAATGAAGAAGAGAAGAAAGACAAATCCAACCCTACAAGCAATAGTGGCCTGGTCTGAGCAGCAAAGGAGAAATGTTTAATTTTTTCACAGTAAAAATGTTCCTCTCTCATAGGTTTTCATTCAGTTGGTACCATCCAGACAAATTCTTTATTTTCACATACTAAAACGGTAATTGCCATTTGTAAGTACTCAGAATGAAGTCTAAACAAATTTTATACAAATATTAACACTTTCCTTGTTTAGATTTTAGAACAGGGCCTCAGAATGTTTGAAAGCTAGAAATTCGGGAGAGGACCCAAGATGGCGATGCAGATAGAAATTCTTTGGCAAGCAAATCTGCTCTGAACTCTAATACACTTTTTAAAAATAAACATGTTGGGGTAATTATAAATTCCATCAACCCGTTATACAGGTGTTAAATTTTGCAGCAAAAAAGGGTAATTAGGAGGGAAAGCAAGTATTCTCCAGATGGAAAATGAGCTGTTTTCTGCATATATATTTTATATCAATAAAAAGTTAAAGCTAAGAAACACAGCAAAAATGTCAGAGTTTGAGATTTATTTTAGCTTCACTGACACTTTGGAACAAGCAAGACTGGTTTACTTTATAGTATCATTGACACTATTTTCCATATCCACTGCAACTCACCCTATCTAGTGTAGTAAATTTGTTTTATGGAACTTAGTTGGGGCCAGCAATTTATGGGAGTCTTTAAAATACACTTTGATTATTTTTACAAGGCTAAATTTATGTATGTCCTTTTAAACAGATACCCATTGCACAGGGTGTCTGAAAATCCCATCAAAGTTTCTACCATCTAATCTGAAGATAGAGTAGAAATATAGCTAACAACGCCTCCTCCCATTATTCCAGAAGCATTTATATGTGAAGATATGCTTATGTTCAAGATACTTATAAACATGCTTTTTTCCCTAAATTTCCATTGATTCAAGAGAAGTCAAAAGTCAAGTTTAGCCACAGTTAGAAAAGAAATGGTTAGTGATTAGGGCATAAACAAAGGATCAAAGCTGCTCATGAATTGCTTTGTGCAAATTAATCTCCTGTCATGGATGATGTCATGGCAAAGGCATAAACTATCATGAATCCTTACAACATTAAAAAAATGTTTCAAAATCAAAAGCTATTTCAGGTAAGGCTTTGTTTGGCCAAATGCAAATCTAGAAACACTTAAAGACCGTCACTTTTTATAATGTTTGCCTATAAACTCTCCCAGTGTGGTTTTTGATGGAATGCCCAAAAGCAAACAGAAAGCAGGTGGGATACTGCAGTATTATTCTGTCCAACACTTTTATGTGAAAAGGCCTACAAGTTTAAGCCTTTAGGAATCCCAGCCAGGATGAAAACTACACTACTTGACAGAATTAACCCATTTGCCACTGTGGTACTCTGGGCCAAGCTAGTAAAGTTTTGGTTTGTTTGGGGGGGGGGGATTTTGCACTTGCATGAGATTTAGAACAAAATTATGACAGGTCTCTTTTCCTGGCAGGTGTGTAAGAAAAGAGGATCAATACATCAGAGCACACCCATAGTTCAAAGGAAGAATGGTCAACCATCACGGTGGTCTGCAACCTCCTTGCATATGAATGAGGAAAAGACTGCTTTTCCAAGAACAGTGCCCATGTTCCAAGTTGTGCATTACAGAAAACAAGACAACTTGGCCACTGGTACTGGGCAAGGTACTAGACTCCATCTTCCTTCAGAAGATAGTGAAACTTGACTTTCAAGTTAAACCCGCCACTCTGAGTAGGTTGGCACATTTCAAAGAGACAGAAAAAGGAGTAGACTGAGTAATCCATTCCTCTGATTTCCTCACTCATACTAAAACATTCAAGGACAGACCTGTCAAAATAAGATCACAGCCATTTGATAAGCTGGACATCTGTAATGGCTTGCCAAGATATAAGGGGACCATTTACTTTCTTTCAAAGATTTTTGATTAGGCATTTTTATTCATTTTACAAAATTTATATGCTGCCTTTCTTCGTTCAAAAGGGCCACCAAAGTGGCTAACAAATTAAAAACATACATAATCAAATTATATCTAAAAAACCATTATAACCAAGAAAAATACATCATTTAAACCAGAGTTAAAATCCATACAAAAACAATTGAAACAAAAAAGTCTTCAGTCGCTGGTGGGGGATAGCAACAGAAAGGGACAGGCAAATCTCCCTGGGGTGAGAGTTCCAGTTTTGTTTCCATGACGGAGAAGGTCCTCTCCTGTGTCGTCGCTCTCCTAGTCTCAGAAGGCAGGGGCACCCAAACCAGGGCCTTGAAATGACACCACTGGTCAGGTGCATTCATAAGGGAGTAAGCAGTCCTTCAGATACATTGGTCCCAAATCATATAGGGTTTTAAAAGGTCAACACCAATATCTTGAATTGTGTATGGAAACAGACTGGGAGCCACTGTAGATGGGCTAGAGGAATACAGTCCCTTCAATCCACCTACTTGCTTAGACAGGATCCTGGAGACAACCTACTTATTAAACAGTTGGATATACACTGTAGTAATACTTTAAAAATGGCCATCTGGAATCACTTCCAGTTCACACAATCTCCCTTATAAATAAAAGCCAAATGGTGGTGGCACTTCTCTAGAACATTCCACACACTCCAAAATCAGTTCGCTCTCTGATCTGTCATTCAGAGGGTCTCCCTATCCACTGGCTGCTTTGCCTGAGTCCCGGCTCCAACATTCTAAACAGTTTGCTGTTCCCCTCCTCCCCATAGCCAGTCAGAACACAGAGGTTATTTGCATATGCATCCTCATTGGCCTTTGCCTCGGAACACAGAGGTCATTTGCATATGCGACTTGATTGGCTTTTGCCTCTAACATTCTAAACAGTTTTCTGTTCTGAGGTAAAATGTGTCCAATCTCCAGGTGAGGGCTGGAGAGCACTCAGAATTACAACTGCTTTCCAGATGGCAGAGATCAATTCCCCTGGAGAAAATGGTGGGCTCTGTATCCTTATATTCTGCTGAGGTGGCCCCCGTATGACAGCCAATGTGACGTAGCAATCAGGGCTTCAGAGCACGGGAGAGGCTGCAGGTGTGTGGGGGGTGGAAAGCTGAAGAGTGAGGGGGAAATAAAGGTAGGTTGATAATTGGCTGGGAAGGAGATAGGGTTGCCAACTCCAGGTGGGAAATTCCTGGAGATGTGAGGGATGGAGCCTCCGGGGAGGGCGGGATAAAAATGTAAATAATAAATAAATAAATGGAGTCTGGAGAGGGTGAGGTTTCAGGAGGCGTGGGACCTCGGACAGGTACAAAGCCATAGACTCCGCCCTCCAAACCAACTATTCCCTTCTGGGGAACCATTATTGCCAATCTCCAGGTGAGGGCTGGAGATCACTCAAAATTACAACTGTTCTTTAGGTAGCAGAGATCAGTTCCTCTGGAGAAAATGGTGGACTCAGTGTCATTATACCCTGCTGAGGTCACCACAGCAAATTGACACTGAGTGTCCAAGGCTGGGGCACCCGCCCAGAGCCTCTTTCTAGAGGCCGTTGTATTTATTTCCACAACGGGCCTTTTTCCTAGTCCAGTATAAAGAAGAAAAGAAGAATTACAATTTGGTTCTACTCTCCCATTGTGTTCCGCATCAGCAGAAGGGGCTCAATGACCTTTTCCGCAACAAACAAAATTTGAAATCTGTTGCTTGGAATTGGGGGCATATAGCAATGAGAAGTTGATTCCATTGCCAACAGTAAGCAATTTTATCAGTATGTGAATACTTTTAAAACACAAATGAAAAGTAACATCACAGAAACATCTAGTTTTTGGACCACCTATTTGTCCAGTTTTCAGTCACAAAAAGTAGGTACTGTTGGGAAAGGGAAGGCTTATCATGATGTGGTGGGACTTCCCAATAAATGTCAATAATGCTGGAAAGATCTGCTGAAAGGGAAAAAATTGTGACCATCTTCTGGTTTCATTATTATGCAAATGTAAACATTCTGAGGAACTAGTCTTGAGAATCTATCACAATTACAATTAACACTCAGTCGGGAAATTCATAGAGATTTGGGAGTAAAACCTGAGGAAGGTGGGGTTTGAGTAGGGGAGGGACCTCAGCAGGGTATAATGCCATAGATTCCACCCTCCAAAGCAACCATTTCCCCCAGGGAAAATTATCTTTGTCATCTGGAGATCACTTCTAACTCTAGGAGCTGTTCAAGTTTCACCCAGAGGTTGACAATCCTAATCACAACTGACAAAACTGCTGCTAGCCTTGTCCTTTCCAAATGCTGAAATTGATGGGAAATTTACAATGCAAATTGCCCGAGAAATACGGCTAAGGAGATACTGAATTTCAGTGATGGATGAGATACAGACTGTAAAGCACTGGTTACACGAACAATCATATATCTAGCAACCAGTGCATTTTTGTTTTGTTTTGTTTGTTTTCTGTGATAGTACTCACCAATACAGACTACCACCACCTTGGGGGGGGGGGCAGTTCTCCCAAGTCCTGAGGAGAGAATTAATGGAAACTGGTGCAAGCTTATATATGAGTACTGGCACATTGGGTTTTTTTTATAAAAAGCACTGCTAGTAGACATGGGATGCTTAAAAGGATCAGGAAAGAAAGGGCAGCCCTGGGATTAGATAGAGGTTTCTATATACCCATGCTAACTCCAAGCTTACAGAAAAATATGAGAAGTTTAAAAAGTGGACTATAATAAAATGAAAATAGTATAAAGCTGTTTAAATTTTGTATAACTGCCTTGTGATATCTTGGATGTCATTCTGAGTTGCTACAGCAATCTCAAAGAATTTTGCCATGGACCAGAACAAGAGGGGTGGATGTGGGGGCTGGCAGAGGGGGACTGGATTTTGCCACCAACATTTAAAAAAAAATGATACTTTATAATGAGGTCATGGTTGACAGCTATATTATCTACCAATTGAATTGAACAAAAAACATACTGTGGACTGGTTTAACTGTACATATGTATGTATACATGCACACACGCACACCCCTCATGTATCTTCATCAAGCTCTGGCATAACCAATACAAGAACTCGTGGGCACTCAATGAAATTGCTGAGCAGTCAGGTTAGAACAGATAAAATGAAGTACTTCTTCACCCAAAGAGTGATTAACACATGGAATTCACTGCCACAGGAGGTGGTGGCAGCTACAAGCATGGACGGCTTCAAGAGGGAATTAGATAAACACAAGTGGAGACCCGCAAGAAACTTGCGGAATGGTTATCCTGTTCCTCACACCTTTGCTTCCTCCTGTCTCCCTCTACCTCTCTCACACTCTTATGGCATTATACTGATCTGTAGTTCCTTCCCTCCTCCAATCCCACCCTCCCCAGGCTCCACCCCACAAATGTCCAGGAATTTCCCAACCTGGAGTTGGCAACACAATTTCCTTCCCACCCAACAGCCAACCTACCTTTATCTGCCTCTCTGTCTGCAACTT
>NW_015167569.1:0-39066 GCF_001447785.1 Gekko japonicus | reverse complement strand
TGCCCGCCGGCTCCGGGGAGGCGGCGGCGGCGGCAGCGAGGCCTCTCTTCCCCCCCCGCCCGCCGGCTCCGGGGAGGAGGAGGAGGAGGCGGCAGCATTCACAGAGCGTCTCCTGCGCACGCGCAGGAGATCAAGAAAAAAAAGGCGCCCCGGGAGCCCGGGGGGGGGGGGGGGGGGGGGGAGCTTCAAACTGAGCAGGCGGCTCCAAATGTCGCCGGTCTCTCCCCGCCAGCCCGCCCAGCCTTGTGCTGCCCTCCCCGCCTCGCCGTTCCCCACCGTCCAAACCTCCCCGGTCTCTACCCGCCAGCCCGCCAAGCCTTGCGCTGCCCTCCCCGCCTCGCCCTTCCCCCCCCCCCCCCCAACCCCCCCCCGCCCCCCCCCCCAGGTGCCCCCGAAGTGCAGATTTAGATATCCGCACTCCGGGGGCAACTTCAGCATTAGTATAAGGATGATGATATGGAGCAGAGATCCATCGGTGGCTATTAGCCACAAGGTATAGATAGGGCCTCTGGGGCAAGTGATGCTCTGTATTCTTGGTGCTTAGGGGGGATCAACAGTGAGAGGGCTTCTAGTGTCCTGGCCCCACTGCTGGACCTCCTGATGGCACCTGGTATTTTTGGCCACTGTGTGACAAAGTGTTGGACTGGATGGGCTATTGGCCTGATCCAACATTGGCTTCTCTTATGTTCTTATGTTCTAACCAAGAAAGGGGAACCACTCCAGCCAACTTGTGTCTACACATAGAAATGCATCACCCAGAGCCATGATAGTCACTGAAGTGGATCAGGAGCCAAACATGGCTGTTTGATATCCTACCCAGGGCTCTTTTTGTAGCAAAAACTCCTTTGCATATTAGGCGAAACACCCCTAATGTAGCCAATCCTCCAAGAACTCACAGTAGCCCCTGTAAGAAGAGCTCTGATGCTACCTATAGATCTTGTCAATCCCATTCCCATTCCCCAGTGTGGTAACCCATGTTGCAGGAAAGTAGGCAAAATATTATATGAGGCCTGTGGTTGGCAGGTGGTTCCCACCTTGAAAGAGCTGCAGCTGGAGAGACTAGAGGACAGGTGAGCTGCAAGACTCCATGAACTATAGGCCCAATGCTATGGGTGTAAATAACAAGCCCATCTTCTGCAATAACCCCCACACACCCTTCTTTGCATTGCTGAGGCTTAAATCCTATGCACACTTAGCTGAGAGTAATTCCCATTGAACAAAGTGGGACTTACTTTTAAGTAAGCATGCATAAGATGAGTTTGTCACCTTCATGATTCTTGGGTTAAGGGTCTTTGAATGTGGTGGATCCTCAAGCTACCCGGCAATATCCTAGGTGATGAACAGGAAAAGAAAGGGTGTACTGTAGAAACTGGTATTATTGCATTGGTAATATGGCTTCAACAGTACATGGATAGAGAACTGCCAGAAGTACAAGCTAGGTTTCGAAGAGGTAGAGGAACTAGAGACCAAATTGCCAACATTCGCTGGATTATGGAGAAAGCAAGAAAGTACCAGAAAAACATCTACTTCTGCTTCATTGACTATGCTAAAGCCTTTGACTGTGTGGATCACAACAAACTATGGCAGGTCCTTAAAGAGATGGGAGTACCAGACCACCTCACATGTCTCTTGAGAAACCTGTATAAGGGTCAAGAAGCGACAGTTAGAACCGGATATGGAACAACTGATTGGTTTCACATAGGAAAAGGAGTACGACAAGGATGTATATTGTCACCTTGCTTATTTAATATATATGCAGAGTACATCATGTGAAATGCCGGCCTGGATGAATCACAAGCAGGAATTAAGATTGCTGGAGAAAAGATCAACAACCTCAGATATGCAGACGATACCACTCTAATGACAGAAAGTGAAGAGGACCTAAATCTTGTGGAAGATAAAAGAGGAGAGCGCAAAGGTTGGCTTGAAACTCAATATAAAAAAAAACTAAGATCATGGCTCCGGCCCCATCACTCCTTGGCAAATAGAAGGGGAAGTCGTGGAAGTAGTGACAGACTTCACGTTCCTGGGATCCCAGATCACCGCAGACTGTGACAGCAGCCATGAAATTAAACGACGCGTGTTCCTTGGGGGGAAAGCGATGGCGAACCTAAACAGCATGATAAAAAGTAGAGACATCACCCTGCCAACAAAAGTCACTTGGCCACCAAATGAGAAGGGAGCACTCTATGTATGGCTGCGAGAGTTGGACTATAAGGAAGACCAAGCACCGAAGAATAGATTCTTTTGAACTATGGTGCTGGAGAAGACTCTTGAGAGTCCCTTGGACTGCAAGAAGATCAAATCAGTCAATCCTAAAAGAAATCAACCCTGACTGTTCCCTGGAAGACCAGATAATGAAACTGAAGCTCAAATACTTTGGCCACCAAATGAGAAGGGAGCACTCACTGTAGAAGACCCTGATGCTGGGAAAGATTGAAGGTCAAAGAAGACAGGGACGGCAAAGGATGAGATGGTTAGACAGTGTCATAGATGCAACAAACATGAAATTGAGCAAACTTCTGAGGACGGCGGAAAACAGGAGGGCCTGGCATGATCTGGTCCATGGGGTCGCGAAGAGTCGGACTCGACTGTGCGACTGAACAACAACAGCAATATGGCCCCAAAATAAAACTAAGTTGGTGAAAGATGAACGTTGGTGGAGAAAGAGAATCCCATGTGTTCAGAGGTACTCTGGTAATTCAGAAGTTTTATAGATATGTATTTAATATTTATATTTTTAATATTATTACTCTTTTGGTTGATGGTAATTTCAAATATGGCACTCCATAAACCACCAACCAAATACCAGTGGCCCACAGCATCTCTGTTAGTGGTGCCACTGCAAGATGAGTAATGGGGGGGGGGAAGTATTACTCTCCCCCTGTGCAATCAGTGGTATTAACAGCATCATTTTGGTTAGGCTTGCCAGGCTTGTCTCCTATCATATTTTGCCTTTCCCCATCAGTTACCTCAAAGGCCATAGCACTTAACACACTCACACCCATATGCCCCTCAAAGCCTGGCAGACTAAAGTAATGGTCATTTTGGGAAGGCATGCCAGCATCGGACTCATGCACAGCATCACTTCCAATGAAAGCCAAAAGTAACATCATTGGATGCTCTAGTATTTGCAGAAAACTCTATGGGCTTACCATAGAGTTTTTGCAAACCCTAGAGTGTTCCATGACACTATTTTTTTTTTGTTGGAAGTGAAGCCAGCATACAAGTGTGATGCTGGAGCATCAGTCCCCATCTCCAAAATGCTCCTGGCAATCCTAATTATGATCCAGGCAATCCATCTTTCAGCAGAATTGCCACAGCCATCAGTACAGCTTCCAATAGCCATGGCACTGCAGGTGCTGAACTTTTGCAGCCATGCCATACTAGAGTGCCTACTTTTATTTAATGTCCAAGAGGCAGCAAGGGAAGTGTCAGAGGGGCAGGCACATCACATGCTAATCTGGCAAATCCCTTGCTGTAGCTATGCAGAGACCTCTCCCAGCAGAAAGAAAACAAAAAATGGGGATGGGAAGAAGCTACATCATGGCAAGAAAAGAAAAGAAAAAGCACACATGATGTACACATTCACATGTTGCTTTGGTGAACTCTTTGCTAGTTTTAAACAATAAAATAATAACAGGCATGCATCATTTCTGTTCTGTACGTGGCACATGATTCAGCAAAAAAAGGTTTCAGTATACAAAAATGCAAACTTTAAAAACCGTATTGCGGAGACTCTCTGTGTAACTATCAACTTTTCCAGCTGTGCTGATGAATATGCAGTAAGCGCATCGTAAACATCCTCTTGGACAATATAAGTCCTCTCCTGCCAAGGACAGCCCCACAAAAAGCAGCGTTTTCAAAATTTAAAAAAAAACTTTAATAGAAGAACAATAAAAAAGGAAAGGAATTTGGCTCTTTTTGAATGCCTGACAAAATACCAAAATCATACGCTGGAAATGTTAATTATACTCAAGCAGGAAAGTGTGATAATAAATTCAAAACTGTTGTTTGTGCAGAGGGGAAAAGAGCCTGGGAACAAAACTATTTCACTATTTGCATTTTAAGGCTGGCATCTAAGCTAGAGAGCAAATTTTCCACCCTTTTATAGTTAGGTCACTCAAATCTAAAACACAAACGTTAAAATATGTAACCCTGCTGTTCTGTTATTCATCCTATTAAAACAGCAAGCTGAGATTCTGCACGGAGAAGTTTCATTCTGGATGGCAGACTCTGTAGTTTCAATTGCACTTGCATTTGCATTTTCAGAAGGGAAAGTTAATGCGGACCAGCAAGCATGTAAAACAGGCTGAAGTTACAGTACATGCCAAATAAAGCTGACCACACTAAGCAAGTGAAAATTGGCCCCTTCCCTGTCAGACATGCTGTTCTGATATGGGCGAGGGCTCCTCCTGTACTGGCTTCAACCTTTTAACTAGAATAACTTCACCACTGTGTAGCATAACAGGTGCTTCTATCAGAAAAGAAATAGGTTAGGAGTCCTGTACACATTGCTCTATGATGTGACTGCTATAGCTTCACTGGCATGACTGGCATTGAGAAAGGAGAGGTGCTTCTAAGGACTCTCTTGACCATAAGTCTGTAGGTGGAAGAGGGTGACAGCAGGACAGCAAACTGCTTGTTTAAATGTTTGAAGGGTTACTGTGCTATACTGCATTCTAAGAACAGTCCCTGGTTTCAGTTTCTCCATAACAATGCTTTTACAGGCGAGCAGCAGATCACTGATTAGCACACTGAACATTTGGAAGCCAAGCATCCTGTGCCAGTTTCAGCACAGGATCTACCTAGCCCAAATGTAGTAATGGGAGGGAGGGGGGCACAACAATGGCACCCCTAAAAGCCACAGCCACAGCAATACGTACTTATGTGAAGAGATGTTTTTAGTTTCATTTCTAGTTTGCAGGTCCTATCACTGCAAAATCTGACATCTGAAAGCATTCTAATTAGTTTATAATTTGACAGGTAAAAGTAAAGGTTCCCTTGCTCGAAAGCCAGTAGAATCTGAATCTAGGGTTGCAGTGCTCATCTCCGTTTCAAAGCCGAAGAGCCAGCGCTGTCTGAAGACATTTCCGTGGTCATGTGGCCAGCATGACTAAACACCAAAGCGCATGGAACGCTGTTTGTTACCTTCCCATTGAAGTGGTACCTATTTATCTACTTGCAATTTCTTGCTTTCAAACTGCTAGGTTGGCAGGAGCTGGAACTAGAGACAGGAGCTCACGCCATCATGCGGCACACTCGGGTCTCAAACTGTGTCTTAACCACTTGAGCCACCGCAGCTCCATAATTTGACAGGTACCAAAGGGGGGGGGGGAAGGAGTGTCATACTCCACACTGAGGTGACTTAACTATACTTTGGTCAATTTACATATTGAAGAAAAACAGAATTGTTACTTCTAGAAGCAACAATGTTAATGTATTATTTCTTGATTGCTAATGCAGTGTTAACAGTTAGGAGTATGAGTTATGTTGGCATGCAAACAGATTGCCCTTGTGTAGAGGATTGTGTCAAGATACAGACAATTGTTCCTAGGACCAATCATGCATATTTATTCAGTAGTTAATTGTTATATTAACAACATTGTCGCATAGGTGGCAAATACATATGGGATTAAAATTCATATGATTTATTTAGCCTAGTTATATAGTATGGCCTTCTCCCTGAAACTCAAGAACAATCTAAAGATTGGATCAATTTCCATCAGTCCCACAAATTCCAATCACCCTTCCCATTGCAGAAACCCCTTAAGTCATTCTTCAGGGTCCCCTATCCCCCAGGAGTCAGCTGCAGTGGGAAAGGGGAGATGAGAAAGTTCTGCTCAGCTGATGGAAAATTAGTCTTGATCCCAACATTATGGCCAGTTTGAGTCATTTGAACTGATACAAACCTATCAGGAGAGGTGCTGAAAACTTACAAGCCATTATGTTACACATGTAAACAAATGCACTTATTTGGATCATAAGGCTAACTTACAAAAATTGTAAAATCCTGAACCTGTTTACAAAAAGACAGTGACCTGCAGGGGTCATTTCGTAGAAAAAGAGGTGCAGGAGCTCATTAGCATAACTCATTAGCATAACTTATTTGCATATGCCACACCCCCTGACAACACCAGAAGTGTGTCAGAAGGCAACCCCCCCCGCTCTTTTTTGGATTGCTGGCGGGGGGGGGGGGGAACGTGCAGATCTGTCCTCACAGAGGAGGGAGAGCTTGTACCTGAATAAAACTTGGCCTTAATGGTGCCACTGGACTGTTTTGGACCAGGGGGAGCTCTGCAACTTACCTGGCTGCTTCTTGCTCTGACTGAGGGCTGCTGGGAGCAGGGGGTGGGGCTTGTTGCATGTGCCCGCCCCGTGGGCTCTTTACTGCTGGAGCTCTGCTCCTGTGCACTCCTGCAGGAAATGACCCCTGGTGACCTGACTCTGGGATGTATCGTGATACACCACTATCCTTCTCTATCTCATTGTCTTTTCTGCCAACCCTTATTCTCTGAAAACAAGACAAAACAAATCACAGCTTTGCTACAAAGCAGAATTAACTTAGACAGTAAAATCTTTACTTGACTTTTCAAACTTGCCAAAACAGAGTCAGTGGTGGCAGACCCATGTGTCAGGGTTACATCCCTATAAGGAAAGGGGACAGGTGACACTTAACATGCAGTATAAGCATGCAAGGCTAGAGAACCTTCAGCCATGCTTGTCCTCCTGAACCCACATTCAAAGCCACTTTGCCCCAAATGGTGTTCAATGACTGGATGTAAACATGAGAAAACACACTCCACTTTTAAAAAGTAGTTTGAAGAAGACAAGCACACGCAAGGGAAAATATAATCTCCCACATCATACCTGTTGGCTTTTAAGTGATTCATTGTGACCAGTTGGGTCCAGTGATCCCTCTAAGCTGAGTTAGTGTGAGCTAGCTCAGTTTTTTAGCCTCTGGCTCACACATTTTTATCTTAGCTCAGGAAGGATGGCTCCAGAGCAAACTAATTTATGCAGTAGCCAAATTGCCTGCTCACAACTTTAATGCCAGCAGCTCTCAAAATAGAATTTTTGCTCACAAGACTCCACAGCTTAGAGGGAGCATTGGTTGGGTCTAGTTTACTCTTCAGTTTGCTGAAAGGCAGGTTAATTTGAGGGGGAAACAGTCTAAAAATCATGAAGTATCTTAAATGGATGTACTATTAATTGGTGGCCTATTATTTTGATAGTAAGGAATCAAAGCTTTTTTCAGACAAGAGAGAAGTTGGTTCAACTACCCAGTTGAAGAAAAACAGTTTAATAATTAAACAATTTTGGTCCATGGCCACAAAAGCAGTTTTACGAAGCAAAACTGGAAAACAGAAAGCCATCTTTAACATTTTCATGAACAGTAATTTCCTATCAGATATTTTATTCTATTACTAATATATAAATGACGTACATATTTTCTTTATCAACCTATTTCCAAATATAACATTTATCTTAAGCAAATATTATTAAATTTTTTACAAATATTGCTTGAAGTTAAATAAAGTACTAAAAAGGAAGGAGATGGAAATATTTCTTATAAAGCTGGAAAACTGGGTCTAGAAAATATTAAGAATTGAGCAATTTAACTATGTTGCTTCACCTGTTACATAACCATAATGTCACTTAGAGTCATGGCAGTGTTTGCATTTTCATGCTAAATTCTACTTTCCTGGATTTGTAACTTCACCTTGACTGTAAAAGTTTATTAGGGGATACACATTTAAACAACACATTAGGGGATACACATTAAAACAACCAAGAGTGAAGGGTACTAAGCAGGCTGTGCACTCTCGTGGCATAATGCATGCATTTGCACACTGCAAGGTAATCTTGTCCTCACACAGATGTTTTTGAGCACCCTGCACAGCTAATCCCTATACTAAAATTTGTTTCTGCCTACTAATTATATTCAGCGGATAGGACATGTTTTTTTTGTCCTGGTGTTTGTTTTAATCTGTATCTGCCAGGGAAATGAACAGATATTAGTAAGCATAAAAGACATATACCATAATTGGCTATTTTCATACTGGGACATCTTCCCCCTAAATCAGTCTGCTACAAGCAAACAATGGATTATGGGTTTAGAACTGAAACAAAACTTCATCAAGAATTAAGAAAGGTATAACATAACATTTAAATCCAAGATTTGAATGGTCCAAAATTCAAAAATCTGGGCTTATGTGCATAAGTTTCCAGTAACCTTTATGACTAGGGTTAACAACCTCCAGTAGATACCTGGAGATCTTCCTCTATTAAAACTGATCTGCAGATGACCAAAATCAGTTCCTTTGGAGAAAATGGCTGCTTAGGAAGGTGGACTCTATGGCATTATACCCTGCTAAAGCCGCTCTCCAAACCCCACCCTCCTCAGAGCTTCACCCCCAAAATCTCCAGGTATTTCCCAACCAAGAGCTGGCAGCCCTGCTTATGAACCTACTCAATCATTGTAGCCATCTTCAAAGGCCCTGCTTCCAGTGCCCCTGCCTTCTGAGATTAAGCAGATGGTAATCCAGAAGAGGACCTTTTCAGTCATAGCACCAAAACTCTGGAACTCTGTCATCAGGGAAAGTCATCTGTCCCCTTCTGTTGCCATCTTCCACCAGCACATAAAGACTTTTTGTTTAATGTTCCCTCGGTGATCTCTCCTTCCTGCCTATTGTTTTAATTTTCATAAATGTTGTAATTTTTTGTTTTAAGTCTTCACGCTTTTTTTAGCTCTGGTTTTAATTGCTTTATGCTGTTGCAGTGCTGGTTAATTTTAATGGTTTTAAAATGTGGTTTTATTATGCACATTTAAATTTTGTTAGCCACCTTGGTGGCCATGTGAGGGCAGAAAAGTAAGATATAACTTTTGTAAAATTTATACACACACACACACACACACACACCATTCTACCAAATCACGAAAATGAGACTAAAAGTGTCAGCATCTGTAGAAAATATGTAATTCTAAATTCTGAAATTTCAAATCTGACAATTAATTTTGAATAATACTCTACATTGCCAATTCCTAGCAATTCCACCCAGGACACATCATAATTTGCCTTTACACACATCTGTTGTATATCCACCAATGAACAACACCAGAGAAGGATTGCTCTCAAGCACAGTCCATGAACATTTGGTTGCTTCAATTCTCTTTGGTGTGAAAACAACCAATCCTCTAATTAAGACTATTAATTTTAACCCAGACATGCGCTTGAATTGTCCCTTGGAAAGCTTTTCAAAGAGGTAATCTATAATTGTAACCTAGAACCAGACTGTATGAATATCAACAGAAAAGCAAGAAGGACATTTAATGCCAAAAAGAGGCAAATTAACTAGCCCAGTAGGTTTCTCAACAGACAACACGGGTGAGAGAAGGTCAAGATTGAGCTTGCTATTTATCAAATGTATGTCTAAACTAATTATTCAGTTCAACAATGTTGCCTTTCAACCTGTGTGTGCGGTCAAACCTCCCATCATTAAGGGTTAACGTCACTGGGATTCACTCTATGGCAGGAATGTGGTTTGAGTTTAAAAGCATTTCTTGAGACACAACACACACTATGTAGAATGAGTCCTTTCAAAAGCTTGAAACATTAACCATAGATGGTCCAGTTCTCACCATTACATGGAAAAGACACCACATGGTAATTTGCATATCTAGGCTAAAGATTTCTTAGAATACAGACTCATGTGCTCTGGTCAGTATTTCTCATATCCTAAAAAACTAAAGTGTTTCTTTTAATGCCTGTATAGAAGAAATCTTTCACAGGTTACAGTTACAGGATACTGAATAATGAACTTTCAATCCACTTTCAATGCACTTTCCAAATTGTTTGCAAGTGGACTGTGCTATTTCACACAATTAAATCTAGTTGCAAAGTGCACTGAAAGTGGATTGAAAATACAATATTCCACATGTGTGTAAGTGCCCAGTGTAACTTCATGGTATCTATAATATGTTCAAAAATGAGTGACAGAATGTCAGTTTACAGCGAACAACTTTTGTGTTGGACATAAGGCATGTGTACCACATAAGTGGTACACTTCATGAATGCACTGTCTGTTCTCTATATGTATAATATTTTGTTATATTGCGAATAGAGGGGCTTGGGGAAATCCTGAATAACTAGATCAAGCAACTAAAAATGAAGGCATCTATGAATCTCAAATGGTTTCAGTGCCACAAATATTTTCATGTTTTCAATTATACAAGATTGTTCAATTTTTTTACTATTAGGGTATGATTTTAAGAACTCCCAAAACTCAGGTTTTAGTAAATAAAAACTGCATGAGGCATTAGAAAGTTGTAAATTGAAAATTAAATTAATGGAATCTGTCGTTAATTTTATGTAATTTCACGGTTAATGGGAGGGCTGAAAGTTTGATCTTGAAAACAGCCTAGCAAATATGAAAATAAAGCATTTCAGATTTTCTACATACCAATACCCATACAGAAGTTCAGTTACAGGTTGTTACATTCCCAACACACTGTGGCTGGTGGCCTACAGGTTACCATATCTGCATACATTTTGCCAGTTCCCAGATGACAAAAAGTTTTTCAGCGATGGCACTTGGCTCTTCATTCATAAATAGCCTGCAGTTAATCTAACTTTCAGTTCACATTTACAGCTAGAAAACAAAAAATGTCTAGTTTTGCAAAAGTTTAGACACACTGATCCAAATTCAGATATTCTAGTCAACCCCATACATTACAAAATTTCACCAACGGGAATTCTGTTTCCTTACTCTTTGGGAGCACTGTAGATGACCTCCTTCCATAAGTGTGGTTTAGAAACTTGATTTAAAACAGTTAACATAGCTATCTTCTCAAAATTTGAAGAAACTTTATTTCAAATTTCATATGATTTATCTATTTGAGCAATGTGCCAGATTTTATGCCATGTACCCCATTTCCTTGTCAGTAAGGGGTGGAAATCTTGGTAGAAAAATATATGATGCCTTCCTATTAGCTAATTCTTTGAAACAACCTGGACTACCTGAGAGGTCAGAACCAATGAGATGATCACAGAAAGCAAGGGTATGCAATACGAAATAACCTAATACCCAACAATGCAGTAGGGAAGGCACTACTTTTGCATTCTGATCATATTTACATCACATATTTGAACTGTTTCCTAAGGGCTAGACACGTATTTCAGCCTTGCAAATCAGTCTCAATAAATTACTAGCCAACAACTTTTACTGCCCTTCCTGGGTAGGCATACCTGTTTAAGTAATTAGTGGCCTTGGAAACAGAAAGAAAAGTGATGTGGCTAAGAAACTGGGCTACAGATCGGAAGTCCTAAATTCAAGTTTTACATCAGTGATGAACTGAACTCACTAGATGGCTTTAGGTAAGAGGTGTGCATTTATTTCAAAATAAATTTTAAAAATTAAAAAAGGGCCCAGTTTAGTTCATTTGTTTGAACAATGGAAGCAGAGTAAAAAAAAAATTGTTATTCCCTTCTTTCCTTTCCTCATTTTTGCCACAAAACAGTTCATTTTATTATATTCCTTATTATATATGCTTGCTTTTGTTCCCATTGAACATACTGCCTCTTTCTCCTTCCCTGTTCCTACCTGTCCCTTAACAGCACTTCCTGTACTTCTGCTGTGGGACAGCTCCAGCCAACAGCAGTGGTGGCTGGTCAGTAGGTAAGTGGTGTCTTCTCTCTTCTTCTCCATCCTTTTTCCTCACTTTGGGTCCTGCTTTTGAAGTCTCAGAGGGGTGGTGCTGCAGTGCACTCTAGGACTACATTTCTCAAGGTGCTCCAAAAGCACAATAAGGAGGTAGAAAGAAGGGAGGAGGAGAGAGATTCCCCACTGGCTTGTCAACTAGATGGTGATCAACCTCTGCTGCTCGCCTGGAGTCTTCCTGGCAGCAGAAGCAGCAGCCATTTAACGTCGTGCAGCAAGTACTATTGGAGGGGGAAGGAGGAGGAGAAGTGGGCATCGTTCCCAATGGGAGTGGAAATGAATATAATAATGAAAACTAACACAGACCCAAAAAGCTTGCTCTTGTTTGGCCAATCTGCAATAAAGGTTATAATAATACTCACCTACAAGGGTTGTTGGCAGCATTGCAGCACGGCAATACAAGTGAAGTGCTTTGAATATTCTAAAGTTATATTGTGAAACTGGCTATTATTAAAAGAGCCAACTTTTTTAAAAGGTTCCAAGCTAGGTTGTCCAGGAGATGTTGACATGCTTTTTCAATCAACCATACAAGGGGTTCTTAAATGGGCTGGTACAGCTCAAACCTAAGAGATGATACTTCTAGGATTCTGATAGCCTGAAGGCCCCACAAAAGCATTTTGAGAGCTACATGAAGCCTATTCACAACAGGTTATCAAGATCTGCAAATTATTTCTGTAGTGCTTCACAGCAGAATTTGTTCACTTAAACTGCACTGGCACCAAAGTTGATAGTTCCAAGATGCCATGTTATGCTTACAATAAACATGTGCCATTGTGCAAACAGCATTTATTATTAGTATAAGAAAAGAATAACAGAGGCTAACGCACTCAGGCCTAACGCACCAGCCAGTAGCCTGTCGTCCCTGCTGAAGGCCGTATCAGGCTGGGCGTTAGAGCACCCTAGGCTGATTCTCTTGGGTGATTTCAACGTCCATGCCGAGGACACGACCTCCAGCCGGGCTACGGACCTGGTGTCGTCTCTCAATTCATCTCAGCCAGTCACATGCTCGATTTGATCTTCGCGGCGGGAGTGATGGTGAACCGGATCACTGCAGAGGCAGTGCCATGGTCGGACAACTGGGCCCTGAAGGCCCATCTGAACATTCCACCCAGACCTTGTTTAGGCGGCGAGCGGATTTTTGCTCGCTCGAGGCGCCAAATGGATCCAATGCGATTCTAGATGGCCCTGCGGGATCTGAGGCCCCCTGGCGGCTCATTGGATGAGCTGGTGGAGGACTGGCATGTTCGGCTCTCAGCCATCGATGAGATTGCTCCCAGGCGCCCTCTCCGCACTCGTGTTAGGCGAGCGCCTTGGTATACCCAGGAGCTGCGAGAGCTGAAGCGAGAACTGAGACGGCTAGCGAGACGGTGGTGTTCAGCTCACGATGAGGCGTCAAGAACATCCTATAGGATGCTTATGAAAGCCTATGAGATGGCAGTCAAAGCTGCAAAGAGAGACTCTCTAACATTGGAAGCCCAGGTGGCAGCCACTGCCAAGTCGGCCTTTTATCATCTTCGGCTGGCTCGGCAGTTGGTCCCCTTCCTTGACCGCGATGACCTGGCCACAGTGATCCATGCGACGGTCACCTTGAGGTTAGACTACTGTAACGCTCTCTACTTGGGGCTGCCTTTGTCGCAGATTCGGAAGCTGCAGCTAGTGCAGAATGCTGCAGCCAGGCTGTTGATGGGTCTCTCTAGGAGGGATCACATTCGGCCTGTGCTGAAAGCACTGCACTGGCTACCAATAGCGTACCGGATCCGCTTCAAAGTGCTGGTTCTTACCTTTAAAGCCCTGTATGGCCAGGGTCCAGCTTACCTAAGGGACCGCCTTTCCCCATATGTTCCCCCAAGGGCACTACAGTCGGGGAGTCAACATCTCCTGGAAATTCCAGGCCCCAGGGATATTAAATTTGCTGTTACTAGAGCCAGGGCATTTTCGGTGGCGGCTCCTACCTGGTGGTCCCTGCGGGACCTTTCTCATTTCTGCAGGGCCTGTTAGATGGAGCTCTTCCACCAGGCTTTCAAGTATGAGCCGCCACCATTACAATTCCACTACCGATATGTATGCAGCATCGCACCACTACCACTAATATGTGGTTCCATCTGGGTGCGAGGTGACCCTAGAAGGAGAGGGGATGACAGGTTGCAGAACCAATTGCCACTGGATTAAGATCTACCCCATCTTGTGATAAGTGAAGCACTGACACTTTGTTGTTGTATTATATTGTTTTACTGTTTTAGGCTGTTTTATCTGTTTTAACTCTGGCACTTGTGCCTCGTTGTTAGCCGCCCTGAGCCTTTGGGGAGGGTGGGATATAAATCCAAAAATAAATAAATAAAATAAATAAGGACAGGGGTCTCTTTGGACAATCTGGCAAGCAATATGGGAAAAGCCAATTCAAAATTGCTCCCATCAAAATTAAAGCCACATTATCATTAGGCATAGTGGATTTAGTAAGATATTTGCTGAACCAACTGACTGTACAAGTAACATGTGTGCAAAGTACATATTCAGTCACATATTCTATATGGCAAGCTTTCTGAAGTCTAGGAAAAGGTGCTTCAGAGGAGAGAGAGCCTCAAATGTTTCCTTCACAAGTTTTCAAACCGCTCCCATGTTTACACTGTAAAATAAAAGGATTTTTTTCCCAGGTGAAACTCATAGACGAAATCCTGGCCCCACTTAACATTACAGGATTTCTGTTTTTGATTTAGCTGAGTGCCATTCCATAATCTCTGCAACACTTCATGGTTTGGTGATTGATCGCTGTGATATGTTTTTGACCTCATAAACATTTAGTGAAGTAGGCATACTTCTACATGCAATAAAATCATAAATGTGAAAAAACTTAGTATATAATTATTATAAGTGGTAGCTAATTATTTTATTTATTATCTGAAATAAAGGGTAATTAAACTGTATTAAGATACTTCAATACCCAAGTAAAGTTCAATTAAATGATGTACATAAATTATTTACATATAGAAAGTGATCTTAGCTGCACGGCAGGAATCATAAAATGTTTGATGGTTTTCAAATGGCATTTGATTTAAAATTCACATTTTTAACATGCTTAAGGGAATTAACAGTGAAATCCTGAGCAGGTCTACTCAGAAGTCTACTTAAGTCTACTCATTGGGGCCATTCATACATTATGGTCACACTCATTCTTAAAGCATGTTCTTGACTAAAAACGTAAGCTCTAAGAAGAGGCTTAGGGTTATTTCAACCTTCACAGAGATGAAGCATATCGTTCAGGCTCAAATTAGCTGCAGTAGGCACCAATGCAAGCAGCAATGGCAAATCTGAAAAAGCAGTACTTCTCAAAAGCACACCCCTGACTTGGATAGCCCAGGGAAGCCTAATCTCATCAGATCTTGGAAGCTAAGCAGGGTTGACTCTGGTAAGTACTTGGATGGGAGACACCCCCCTGGAGGCAAGGGCAGGCTTCATTCAGCCACCTCTCTGAATATCCTCCAAGTCCCCAATAGGGGTCAGTCACTAGAGGTCGCCATGACTTCCAAGTGCACAAACAGTACTTCTCTCTCAGCAGTTCTCCAATGTTCTATGTTTGTCTATGTCATTTCTGCCTCAAAAAAAACCCTTGCTTTTCAAGCATACCATATACTGGTAAGATCTAGAGTCTGTGCAGTAAACATCCAACACAGACCACTTTGGTGTAGTGGTTAAATACATGGACTCTAATCTGGGAGAACTGGGTTTGATTCTCCGCTCCTCCACTTGCAGCTGCTGGATGACCTTGGGCAAGCCATAGTTCTGTCAGAGCTGTTCTGAAAGAGCAGTTCTTGAAAAAGCTCTCTCAGCCCCACCTACCTCACAGGGTGTCTGTTGTGGGAAGGGGAAGGGAAAGGGAAAGGAGCTTGTATGCTGCTCTGGGACTCCAAGTGAAGGGCAGGATATAAATCCAATATCTTCTCTTCTTTTAAAACCATTAAAAATATCTTACCAAGAGATAAGTCTGTCCTAAAACTTTTACCAGCTCTTTCTCTACTGGTTTCTTTCTCTACTATAACATTCTGCTATCATTCTGCTGCTTTCAGGCAATGATCAGAAGAAACAGTCCCATAGAAAAGATGGAACCTTATACCAGATACAGCCTTAGTGACCAATGGCCCTTCTTGGTTTTTAACTTCCAACCTGTTGAAGAGTTCTGGAGAACTCGAAGGCATGCAGAATGTGTTATGCTGTTTTGGTTGGTCTTAATAAAAGGTATTATGTAGCGTCAGTTTATAGACAATCACGGTATTTCTCACAGGGTTTTCTGAAAATTCAAACAAATATAATAGCATTCCGCTTTGCGTCCTAGAAGGCCTGGGAGAAAGGGACATTTATAAATAAATAAATGGCTTAAAATATAAATGGAGAGCTTTTTTCTCCTACTGAGCCAATGACTTTTTGATACGCACTCTCCCATCCTAGCTACCAAAAAATAAAATTACTAGGATGCCACTAGAACAAGGAGTTGTGTGGCAACTTAAAGACTAACAGATTTACACTGGAATCCTACACTTTTCTAAGTCCACTGACAGCAGTGAATTTAGAAGGGTGTAACACTGCTTAGAACTGCACTGCTATTGTATGAACTGTCGTTTTACCCTTCATTTTTGCTGAAATACAAATTCAACAAGATGCTGCTATATATCTTCCCCCACCTCACTAATGTCACATGAATTCTATCTTTCTTTTCTCTCTCCTGTCCGTTTTACATCCTTGGATGCTGCTGTGAAATGTACAGCACTGCCATTTTCAGAAATAGCTCCATATTTCTGGTAGCATTTACTTGTCCCCTGGGACCTTTTGGACAACAGAATTTGGGGTGTTAATATAGAATCTTACACTCCCAAGCTTTAACCAGTGAAGGATCCCTGTTAATTCATAAGATAAGAAACAGCACTCTGGAATCTGACACATTCCAAACGAGCAAACTAGCAAACAAGCAACATACGAATGCCCCTCCCCCTTTATTTTTATTAACTAAAGCAAGCATTTTCTCTGATGGTGTCAACTGAAGATGGACAAGAATATCACTATGTTTCATTAATATATTTTTATAAAATGTACAATTTTACCCAATATAAAGAACTTTCAAGATCGATCCTAATCCTCTGGAAAAGCCTATTTTTATTTATAAATGAGGAAATAAAAAACATCAATTATGCATTCCAATAACCTGAGGAGAGGCTGGGGGGGGGGGAAACAAGCCATATTATCCTATGATACACAGAGGCCAAATCCCTGGACAAACCATCTGGGATAGGACACATTTCATGAACATTATACTGACAAGATTGTTTTGACAGTTCCGTTAATATAAATATGTTAGCTCATGGTGTTACAAAATAACAGCAACTATAGGAAGAAGGCACTGACCCCCTTACTGTGAGGAGCAGAGGGTGGCAGGAGAGAGCAGGGGGGCCCCAGTATTCTATAGAGCATAATAAAAACATTCTTACATCCAATAAATACACTGTAATCAAAAATGTCTTCCTAAAGTTCCATAAATACTACAATTAGAGGAAACTGGAAACTGACATCCCTAAATCAATAACGTTAGGTCAGAATATAAACTCAGAATTATTACGGCTGTTAAAAACCATTGTTTGCACAAAGCATATTAGCAAGAAAAGGCATTATCTTTTAATATTTTCTTTGGAATAAATAAACTTGCAGATTTTGTTTGCATTTCCGTACACCCCCAATAGTAAACACACCATGGGATTTTTCTGTCACTTTTAAACAAGGGAAGCTTGCTAGAGAGCAGGAACCAAACACATGCACAAAAAGAAAAAGGAAGAACATTTTCTGCAACAGCCCTATGCAACACAAAGATGGCGGACCCATGTGTCTGCTTGTACAGCCCCCCGAAGGCTGACCTCATCCACATCTGCTAATTATGCAAAACCCAAGAGAGGCAGCTTTCTGAGTACTCAAGGGATCTGAGCAAAAGTTTCCAAATCCTTGGATGCACCTCTCAGCAGTACCAGCAAACCCTTGCATCCCTACAGCTAGTAGGGGGGTTGCAGGCTTGGACATTCCAATACAACTTCATGATTTCATAAAAATGAATGGAATTTTGGAAAGAGTAGACAGTTTGGGAGGAACAGGATCTAATCTCCAGGAGCAGAAGGAGAATTATTTGGCTATCCATGAGTCTTTTCCTAGCCTTCATCCTGGGGAAGCATGCACAGCTGTTTCCCTTTATCCTAGGAGCTAGGTGTGTTGAGAAACAGTGACTGGTTCAAGGTGACCCACTGAGCTTCTTGGCAAAGACGGGATTTGAACATAGGTCTTTCTGGTCTTAGTACAACACCCTAAGTTCTATACCATGCTGGCCAAAACACTGCTACATCACTACATAAATTGAAATTTGGTATTACTTTGTCAAATTAAAATACATGAACATTAAATGCATAGCCTTTTTGATTTGCAAACTCTTGTTCAACCAACTATAGCCAAAATTAACACATAGAAGTGACTAACATGAAACAATTACAATTTTTAAAAACCCAATTGTACTATTGATGCAAAACAGACCAGTTAGTTAAGCCTATTCGTGAAATTCTGGACTTTGGGTAGAATTCAACAGATGGTTATTAAATGCTGGGTTTTAGAATTCCTTGTTCCTCAAGAATAGGGCAGCCTCAAGTTTGACAAACAGATGACCCCAATAGCCTTTATCAGTGTTACTGCTCTTTTATTTAATCGTAAGTAAACAAGCAATAAATAGTTCCCAGAATCAAAGTCTAAACCAAATAAAATATTTGTGGGCTTAAGTTGTCAAACAACTAATTAAGCTCTCCATTTTGCAAGAGGTACACACCTCTTTAACCAAGCATGTGAGTAAGCTTAGCTTGAATTGGAATTGCATGAGACTACTGAGAAATGGAATTGTATAATCCTAGGTCTGAAAGTGATTACACTCAGAACTCTTCGCAAATACCAATCAGTGTTCCTTAGTAACAAAGAACTGTGAGTTATGTGGCATCCTAAAGACTAACACAATTATTACAGCATATGCTTTAATGAGTCAGAGCCTACTTGAGCGCCACCATTAAAATATTTAACTTTTAAGGCACACTAAAGTTCTATTATTTTGGCTGCGGGAAATTAACATGGCTACCCCTCTGAAGCTTTTCTTGGTAGTTATCACATTCTCCTGCATAGAGTCCATAACCATGTTTGGTAAGCATGTAAGAAGAGCTCTGCTGGATCAGACCATCTAGTCCAGCATCCTGGTTCATATAGCAGCCAATCAGTTGGTCCTGGAGCCAACAAACAGAGCACAGAAGCCAAGGCATTCACCTGATGTTGCCTTCTAGTACTGGATATCAGGAGTCTACTGCCTCTAAATATACAGGTTCCCTTTACTCTCCATGGCCATCTATACTTGTGACCATCACTACCTCCACTTGCAGTGAATTCCACAACTGAATTACCTATTGAGTAAAGAAGTATTTCCTTTTGTCTGTTCTGTATGTATTGCTCATCAAATTCATTGGGTGCCCCCAAATCTTAGTACTGTGGGAGAGGGGGGAAAGCTCCCTCTATCTACTTTCTCCACTCCATGGATAATTTTATGAATCCCTATCATGTCCCCCTTAGCCTTCTGTTTTTCTGAGCTACAAAGTCCCAGACTCTTCAGCCTTTCTTCATAGGAAAGGTGATCCAACACCTTGATGATCTTGGTTCCCCTCTTCTATACTTTTTCCAGCAATACCATAGCAATTCAGCCAAAATACCATATTTACTTGAAATGAAGACAACTCTGAATGTAAGACATCCCCCCCTTTAAAAAGTTATACACAACAAAAATCGTCTCTGCATAAATATTTCCACTTTTGGAACACAGGTGACCACAAAGTGGTTAGATAACCTTGCTGCCAGTTATACATGCAGGCACCAAATGGTACCTTAAATGTCCAAACCCATTTAAAACAACAAAACCATGACTCACCTTCAGGTTCCAAAGTGGTGTCTTCACCAACTAAGTTGTAAGATGGCCGAGCCAATGAAAATCCAGCCATGGTGATCATC
This sequence comes from Gekko japonicus, assembly GCF_001447785.1. Lineage (NCBI taxonomy): Eukaryota > Metazoa > Chordata > Lepidosauria > Squamata > Gekkonidae > Gekko > Gekko japonicus. The sequence continues at coordinate 19,290 of NW_015167569.1, read as the reverse complement.
ACCAGGCAAATAAGGCAACATGAATCCCAGTTTACCATCTTCTTAGTGCAAGTCCTTGGTTCTTTTCCATGCCTCCATGTGGACTTTAATCCCATCTGAGCTCCTCTATACAAGCATGAGCTGAAAGCAGCACCTTAAGCCTCAAGAAGTACTTGCTTATGCCCAGCAGCTGCTGCTTCTCCTGAGGAGACAAGGAATAAAGATTTTGTGAGTTAGGTGAATTGTTTTGAATGTCAGTATTAAGTTATTCTAAGACACAGTCCAAAAGTATGCTTTGCTTTCCATAAGCATCAGCAGCTCAGGCAAACCAAACTCTGTTCTACTTTTTGCAGGACCCAAGACACGGTAGGTTCCCTGCAGTCATGAACTGAAACAGAGGTGATAGAAGCTGTGTGCTGGCCAAGAACTGGGATGTTTGCCAGCAAAAAAAAAGAAAAAGAAAAAAGTTAAGAGAAGCACAAGATAGAGTAGGAGGAAATGTGTGTAGAAATGGCATTGTGTTTACAGAGATAGTTTATCTTTTATTACAAGTGCCTCATTCTATCCACCATGATGGTAGATTGCACACAATTCAGTTTTAGTGCACTTTCAAATCATGTCCATGACTGAACAAATATCATTAAAGTAATTTTGATGGTTAATGCCAATATGCAAGCCAATGTATTCATATCTACAGAAGGCGGAATCGTGGAGAGGAGAATCCAAGCCCCACATTTCCTTGGACTCAGTAAACCAATTAAAATGGCAGAAAGAGCAAACAGGACAACAGCCCTCCCTCAACTTTACCAATTGTTTTAGTTATTTCTTTCGATGTTTACAGCTTTTCTCCCCAATGTATAGTGAAAGCAGCTTACAACACACCTCCATTTTATCTCCACTGCAACCATTCTGCGACTAAGGCTAGGTTGAAACAGAATAAGTGGCTCAAGGTGACCCACTGAACTTTCACAGTAGAGCGGGGACTTGAGCTTGGGTCTCCCAGATCCTACTCTGACACTGGCTCTTCAGATCTCAGAATTCAGCTTCAAGAAAGATTGTGCTATTTTGCATGTTTGAATCAGTCTCCCGCATGCCCCTAGTCAGGTCAGTTTCTTTCACTGAGGCTCAAGCCACATTTGCAGAACAGAAACAATAAATGACCCATGGCCCAGAACTGATAAGGAAAAACAATAGCCCATACTAAAACTGTAGCGATACTTAGTGCTTTTACTTGAAATGTAAGTGACAGAAGTAACAGTGACACCTACTCAACACTGAAATGCCCACAAACATTTTTTGCTTTTTACTAAACTTTTTAAAATGGAATTTATGCGAGATAGTCTTTCTAAAGCCAAAGTTAAATAATAGATTCTACCAAACAACTACCAACAATGCAGAACTTGAATCCTTCCTGAAACATTAATCAGACATAGAGTGATGCAGACTCCCCAGCCCCAGGTCCAAATAACCAGGCACAATGTGTTAATAGAACACCAGTTTTAACAAAATAGAGGGATATAGCCTGTTCTCAGTTATAAACAGAGAGAATCTGGGGGCAACAAGAGATCATAGTGAGATTAAATCATCGGCAATTTCTCCACCCACCCACCCACCCCTATACACATCTCCCTCTCCAGGATACCGTAATGGACGAGAATAAGCTAATTTCCTCCTTCAATTCTCCATCTGTCTTTATTTTTTGTCTCTTGCTAATGTTTAACTGCCCTCAACATTCTGTGCCTCCAGAAGGGCAATGAGCATGCTCCATCCTCACTGGCAATTGGGGGGGGAGGTCTTCATGTTCTAAATTTACAAAGCAATATTTTTTCTGCATACCTGGAAAGTCACTCAGATATACAAAAATGCCTCCCTACCTTGCTTTGCAAGCAGCCTCATTTCATTGCCCTGCTAAGAAGCATTGGCTGTGAGAAAGTATTACGTATAAAAATTGAAAATATTCATTCTATGCATCAAACTAAGTGGACGTAAATATTTTATAATGACATTGCCAGTTCTATGAAACATAGTTTCATGCTTTTGATTTTATGTATTTATTCCATGTCTTCTCATGGTGGGTTTTTGGGGGTTTTTTTTAGATTTTCTGAGGAAACTGTCAACTTTGGCCATAGACAGTGCAAGGAAAATGCAGTGGTAATAGCCTCTTGGCTAGTAAGACAGAAGCAGCAACTACTTAGACAAAATAGTATTAATGGGAATCATCATGGCTGAGAAACAGATTTTTTTTTCCAGGCATCTCTTAGGCTTAAGAACTTTGGGATGCCAGATCACATGCTTAAGAGAGCTCTTTTAATCGGAGAAATCTATAAAGTTTGTTTTAAGAACACAACATACTTACATACATGTGCAAGCCCATCATGTTTCATTTTAAAACCTAAAATAAGCAAGACTGGGTTGAAGAAGTCAAGGATTGCCGTGTATACTACAGATGGGGTGCCCAAGAGTCAGATGAGAAGAAGGTAAATTAGTTCCTGTACTTGCATTTATTTTCACATGCATGCAAGGACGGGAGTACAACCTCTCAGCCACATACTCCATTCTGTGGTCCTCAGCTGTACTCCTCTATCCATAATACATGGTGTTGTATATCTATATATTAGCCTACGTTACTTATATGTAGATATTGGCCTACGTTCCAGGGTAGTGGTAAAGATTACTGAAATAATTTGGATAATCCAGGAGATCCTGTGCAGTAACACTACATAAAGTGCTGGACTCCAACCAATGTCCCTCCAACCCAACTCAACCATCAAAGTTACCACATGACGTTGGGTAAGTCAACATAACACAGAGAACTGTGGTGAAGAAAAGGGGTGAGCCACATATTTAATAAACACTAAGTCTTGTATTATTACTTATGTCCACATTTTCTCCAATACACTACTATGAAAATGAGCAGACCAGGAGTCTTACAGCATCTTAAAAACTAACTGGTTTTTATTCCAGCATAAACTTCCATGGATATGCCTGTAATTCACAATAGCACCACAAGACCTCTGTTTATTCTTGCTGGTACAGCCTAATATAGCCACCTCTCTAGTAAAATAAAGGTTCCTTTTTTCTCTCTGCAGTCATCTGACACCACCAGTAGGAGAAGTTCAGTGCAGTCCCTTCCACACAACCACGTTCAATGGAAGAACAGTACAGCTGCTACTACTACTACTACTACTTCTTTTAAAAACACCAACAGTGTTCTGGTAAAACACAGTTGGCCTGGAAGTCGGGGAGGGGCCCTGCACTGCACAAACCATTTCAATAACTGGATCAAACAGAAACCTGTGTCTTCTTTTGTTTTAAAAAGTCTAAGGCATCAGGGGACAAATAAATCAAACAGCTGTAGCATTTATGATTATTTATATAGTCAGGGATAGATCTTAACTGCACTGAGAAAGAGCCTAAACTTCAGTGGTTACTATCAGAGGTGAAAGAAAACAAAATGTAGCCATTGTCATTCTGCTTCTTCTGTTCTCCCTTATGTTCCAGAGTCTTTTCTCTTTTTTTAAGAACAGCAATACTTCAATAATATTTCTCTATTCTGTGAGGGTTTAAATGTCGGGAGATTTGTGAGGAACCAGTCTGTCTTCCTTCGTAGAGACCAATATCCAATTGCTCTCCAGACATTCCCTGTTTAGTCCTGGATGTCAACACACTCGATGTAAACTCCTTCATGGCAGATGTCACAAGGATATGTCAGTGGGGTACCCCAAAAAGCACTTTCCCCACAGAAAAAGTGCTTACAAGCGATATACCGTCATTCCACACATATTCAAGTTACCGCAAGCCAATAGTCAAGAAACTAACAAAATGCTTCACAATCAAAATTTGACAAAAACCTTCACAAATGCTGCAATTAGTAACTGCCCTACTACTTAATGTTTGGTTTTACACATAGACTTCCATGGTTCATAAGCAATCTCCAACTTTCATGTAAAATCTTTAGCAGTAAGACTTTTGTTCATTAAACAAAGGCTCCAGAGCCCAGCTTGTCTGGCGCTACCTTCCATTAATTCAAAAATAAATGCATAAAAATGGCATAACAGCTTTAAGAAAGAAAGAGTTGCAATATGTTACCAGAAAAGGACCTAGTGGGTATAAATCCATGTGGTCTCTTTAGATTAGTTTAGTCTTTGTGGACATATTCCAGGCGCAACCAAAAACTGAGAACCAGAATTCACTTGTCTTTCTTCAGAGAAGTGCCATGTACCTATGTTAACTATTTATACGGACTTCTACAGACTCCATATTCTCCTAAAGATTATACAAGTTGTTCATAACCCATTCATAATTGACCGAAGACTGCCAGATGGTGTATGGTTCCAGTGTGGTACAACAGTTAGAGCACCAGGCTGCAGGAGAGACCCAGGTTTAAATCCCACTCTGCTATGAAGCTCGCTGGATTAAAAACTATGGCAGTCCTTCACTCTCAATTTAACCTACCTCACAGGATAGCAAGCACACACCTCATGGCCAGTGAGAGTAAACTGGAAGACAGGAGAACCATGCAAGTGGCCCTGAGCTCCTTGGAGAACAGTGAGAGAGAAAAAGCAAAAAAAAAAAAAAGTGACATCCTTTATTTTTAAAGGCATTTTCTTTCTAGAGTGTGATAGAAAGACCTATAGAAGGGAACTCCTTCTACAGAAATTGAGGCAGGTGGGATATACATCTCTCACTGCACCTGAGCTCAAAAAAAAACCACTATGCAAGCAACTTACACTAACACAAGAACAAAGTCTGAATCCAGTGGCACCTTTAAGAACAACAAAGTTTCATTCTGGGTATAAACTTTCCTACGCAAACTTATACCCAGAATTAAACTTTGTTGTTCTTAAGGGTACCACTGGACTCAAACTTTGTTCTGTTGCTTCAGACCAACACATCTACCCGCCTGAATCTACACTAACACAAACCATTCTCCTTCTGCATTGGTGTTTTTGCAGCAGCCAAATTAGACATCTTTGAATCAAATTAACTCCCACTACCATGTTCCTAAAGAAACATGAGCGCTCACCACTGACCATGAAGCTTCCCACCCCTCATCTTGAAGCAGATGGGCCCCTCCAGGAGGGATAAAAAAAACAACAGCCCCAAATTCCTTAACCTTCTGACTTGCCATAGTCCCTGCCCAATGATCTTATAGAGGGACCTCCTACCCTGGGTAATTATGTACCTCTATCTCAATGTTTGGAACACAGCCCCAGCATGCTTTTTGGCCTCTACAATTCTGGCTTCCTGACTACAATAGCATAATCCCTCCCGGAGTCTCAGGCTCAGTGAAAGCCACACATACTGTTTATTTTTCCCCTTGAAAGAGAACTCTGTCTCTCTTCTCAGCCCTTACACTGGGGCGGAGTTGTCAGCCACTCCTGATTGATGGCTCGCCTTGCCACCCGCTCATCAAGTCAATTTTCACCTCGTCACATACCTGCCCAAATTTTCTTTGCCAAACTGACAAGCATGGGAAGAGGAGCCCGGGGTTGGCTCATCAAGTCAATTTTCACCTCGTCACATACCTGCCCAAATTTTCTTTGCCAAACTGACAAGCATGGGAAGAGGAGCCCGGGGTTGGGAGCCAGACCAAATTCCTTCAAGCTGCAGCTCAACATTTTTTTTTAAAAGGCACGGACAAACAAGTAGGACTTGTTCTAGAGTGCTAGTAATTAAGTTCAATCCTAAATGTTCATTTTAATCTGCCCCCATTGTTATTTGGGCGATGTTTATCGCTCCACAGAGAGCTGGCAACGATCTGTGTGTCATCCAAATCAATACCCTGACCTGCGTCTTCTGCTAGGCATTTAGAACACAGCAAAAACCCATGCAAGTATGGATCAATGTCCTCTCCCAGCTTATAGAAAATTAGCTGTATAGCAATTAAGTGACAGTACACTGAATCTGGTCAGCAGAAGAGAGCAAAGCCCCTCCCGCCCACCACCACCACCCCGCCTTTTCACACTGCAATCTTCAAAGGGATCAGCAATTAAACATTAATTCTGGAAGGTTATTCAGGAAAACAGCCTGGCAGCATCAGTAGTTTTGCATTGTTTGAACGTCTTTCATTCATTTTTCCCCTCAGGTCTAGCCTATTTTTCTCCCACATCTTCTGTGGATCAGAGAAAAAGAGAGAGAGAGAGAGAGAGAGAGAAATCTGCATTTTAATTGACATTCCAGAGAGGTACAGAGGCTGCTTATTGCAGTCTATTCAAACCAAACAGGCTTTTCAGATGAAAATGAGTAAAGGCAAGTAGAAGATTTACAGGGATTTGGTACAAAGGAGACAATGAGGTTTGAAATGTTGATGGCGCTTCACACCAACCACATAATGGGCCACTGTTTGAAAGGGCAGTTTTTCACACTGAAATATAAATATATATATATTCCATGGGGCTTTCTCCTTCTGTGAGGAAGGAAAATTATGAATTACTACCCCTACCCCCCAAAAAGAGTCAGCTTTTAAACAATGCCTCCCCAGATGGAGAACGTCTTGTACTTTTGCTCTGCGTTACTTCTACATCACGTTTCCACTAAGCTCCATGTAAATCATTTCTCTCCATGTACACAGATTGTTGCAACATTCGCTAAAGGATTCCATGTGTTTTTTTCCCTTAACTAGGTCCCTTCTGTAACACTATAGGTGAATTTCCACACACACACACAGGTTTTGATGTGTTCAGCGTTCATAAAGCCTCATCCTCATGCTTCTTGCAACTGAATAAACTAGATCCCCTTCTCCACCCCAAATTTTCCCCCTCTTCAAACAAAAGCCCTTTAATTCCACGCCAATTAAATTGTAGCTCTACAATTTGGGTCCTGTTACAACCATAAAATTCCACAAGGACTTCTTCTTTATGGAATACAGTGTGCATCTGATCGTAACTGGAAACATAATCGGGGATGGCAGTCACAAGCAGTGCTGAGCAACTAAAAAGAAAAGTTTGGGGGCTTGAAACATGCCCAGAAATGACATGCTGTTGCACTTCAGGTTGCTCAGGGGTGTGGGGGTACTCTGCACATGCTCAAATGTATACTGCTTTGCTACTTCCAGTTCCAGAGACTAGCAAGAGAAACAGATTTCAGGGGGCTAAACCTTTTCCTCAAATTAAGCAATGGTTACAGGGCTATACTTGACAGAAGAGTATAAAATGTATACATGACATTCTAAAGATGCAGAATTTAACATAAATTTTGTTATAGGGGAGGGGATGGTTACAAATCTAAGAACTGCAAAAGCTAGAGTAATAAGAGAAGAACTTTGCCACCAAATTGGGATGCAAAAGCTGGGTGGGTGAGTGGGTGGGAGACCTAAGGTGGCTATCCTAAGCACATTCATTCACCTGGAACCCAACAGGACTTGCTCAGCTCCAAGTAAATGTATTCAGGAGCGGGTGTGAAGTCTTCAGCAACCTCAGTTTCTATACAAAATTCTTGACCTCACTGCAAACCGATATCTTACTCACAAGGGACCCATCGCTCCATCAACTCGGAGAGATGGGTGCCCACTAAATCTTATGTGCCACATCTGCACACCAGCACATCTGATCGAGCTTATCTGACCCATGCCAGTGGGGGGTGGCCACTTATTAGGGACTTGTGGTCACACGTCACTTTTAAAACGGCAAGCCTCTGACTGCAGAGCGCTGGGAAGAGCACACGGGACGCCCCCCTTGTTTTCGGCATGCAGCCCTCGAGCACCGAAGGAACAGTAGTTGGGGCAGATTTGGATCCTGCAAAGGGGCCACACGTTGCTTCGAAAAGCACAAAGCAATTGCCTGGGCGGAGGGAAGGGGGGGGAGAGAATGCAGGCTGCGATGGCCAGGAAACCTCCTTCTTTGAGATCGTCGCGCTTCTTTAAAAGTAGGGATTAATCTCTCTTCCCCCGTCCCCCTCCCGCGCCCTCCCTCGCGCCTCCTAACTGCAAGCCAAGCCTGGTCCAATTACCTCGTATGAAAAGGCTCCGAGTAAGCGATCTGCTATTCCCTTGTAGCAGGCGTGTGTACGGGATGAAGCAAAGCGACGACGGCAGACTCCTCGGCCCGGGGGAGGACGGTGCGAAAGCAAAACAGTCGTCCTCGGTTTTATTCCATATTCAGGCGCCTTGAAACGTCGATTCGAACCCCCGAACCCGGGGGGAGAAGTCGGCAAGCCCGACCCCCGTCGCCGCCATCGCAACGCTTTCTACCAAAGGGGGGGGGGGGGCTCTACAGAAACGCCAGCAGAAAGGGAAGTTTGTTCCAAAGGGTTCTTTTGGGGAAAAATATTTTAGTGAGAAAAAATGTTTTAGGGGGGGGGGGGGAGACTGAAACCAGCGTGTTGCCACAAACTTTTTCCTGCCCGCTTCACTACAGCAGCTAAGGATCCAGGCTTGGGAGAAGAAAGAAGAAAAAACAACCTCCAAAAACAATGTTTTTTGGGGGGGAAGGGGAAAAAAACCTGCAGCGCAGAAACCAGTGCCTTAAGTCCCGATCCAGTCCATTCAGAATCCCTGTTGCAAGCAAACTCACAAGTTTTATCAACTTCACAAGCTCTCTCTCCCTCCCTCCCTCCTTTCCTTGGTCACACCCCCGAAGTTGAAACCCGAGCCATTTCCTGGACAGTTCCTCTGCCAATCACAGCCGCGCAGTTCAGCAAAGTTGAACTCCACGGCGTTAAGCTCTTCCCCTCGCGCTGGAGATGCAGTCGGAGCCTCTCTCCTGCCGCCTCACGAAAGCGCATTTGGGGGGGAACGCCTCCAAGCGGCACCACAACACGGGGAGGGGGGGAAGTTCACCTTGACCAAAAACGGGAAAGAGGGGGGGGAGAAGCCCCGCAAGAGAAAGATCCCGTGTTATGTTAATACTGCAGGGCGCCACAGCCTTGACTGAGGTTTGAGAAAAATGTCGAAACCAACATCGCAATTGAGAGGAGGTGTCAATTCTCTTGTTTTTTGTCCTTCAAAAACGAATTCCACGTAGTCTTGAGCAGCAAAATGAAAAAGGAGTCTGGTGCCACCTTCAAGACTGACTACGCTTATTCCAGCATAAGACCCCCCAAAAAAGTGTACGTTTGAACCACATTTTGTTAAATCTTTGAGAACTGTTTTTCAGAGAGTCTTCCCTCCGCCTACTGGAATTGCATGGCCCATGCAAAGTCACTCACTCAAAGGTGTTTTTTTCCCCCCCAAGAGTAAATGAAGCTATTCTGTGTAGTTCTAGAGATTGCCTGAACGAGTCCCTGAAAGAGCTAACCATGTTTTGGTAGAGGAATGATCCCTTTGAATAGGATTAGGAATCCCTGCCAGCAACCCTGTGCGTAAATGGTCATTGAAGTGAAGTGTCTCTGAATCTCATAAGGATATATTGTCAAGTATCATGCTTCAAACAGGGTGATAACAGAGTTATGGATAAATAGATAGACCCAAAATACAGAGTTTTTTGATAGCTTGTTACCCTGCTCTTTTTTCCCTCTCCTGTTATGGGAAAGTCTTTTTCAGGTGGTTTTTTTTTTAATGCTAAGTACAAAGCGCAAAATCCAGTGAGAAGTTCTCATTTGACTTTCAGTTCAGGAATTGTGCCCAAAACCGGGGGGGGGGGGATACAGGTACAATTCTTCCTAAAGTGGAGTGGAAATGGATACATATTGAAATACAAGTTTTTGTATTCAAGTCACAGCACCAAATGATTATATCATACTAAATTGCACCATCTATGAAATGAAACAAAAGGCAATCCATCCAAAAGCTAGGCATGTGTAAACCCACTGAAACCAATGGGCTTAAGCACACCTAAATCTTATGTTGGACTGTGGCCAAGATGTTTCAAAGTACTACTGGAACCAAAGCAACTACTCCAGATTAAGTCAGTAATTTGAGCATTACCCCACAAAGACTTGCACAATCATTTCATTTTTCTTTGCATGCATCAATATGGCATTTACTTTACATTATTATACCCATATAATGTATGAGCATATAGCTGGAAAATGTGTTATGTTTTGTTACTTATCAACACATACTAAGAAATACCTAGGGAAAAGAGAATCTAGTATTTCTCAATAAATGTTTCCCTTTTGTGCCATGAACTTCATTTGCATTTTCAGCTCTTTTCAGATTATTTTGGACTGGCAATATTTTGTTTTAATAATGCAAAGTTATTTTACAAATCTATTTTCTATACTTTTTTTCACTTTTAGATATTTGTTCTTTTGAAAGCAGTCTACCTTAGACAAATGTTTGCAAAAAAAATGTCATGGAGTAAAATACAAGAAAAACAGCCCATTTAAAGAAGAATCAGAATCTCAATGTAATTATTATGAAATTATTATTTTACAGTAGCTGATAATATTGAAATATAAATAATTTCACTGCCTAAGTTATCATTTCTATCTTTTTTATCTTCACATGTTTTAAACAATGAAAATGAAGTGACAAAAAACTGCATTCAAGAGTTAGTGAAACTTTCAATCTTTACGTGAATCTCTGGTGAATGGTGTGAATATTTCAGGTTTTGTATTCAAATCTTCTAGAGAGAAGCTTACAGTGCAATCCACTGCAGAGGTACTCTAATCTAAATTTATTGATTAAGACTGGAGTAATTTTGCATGGGATTGGACTGTTAGTGGAAAACTATAATTTAAGCAATGCTTGTTAAGGTAAAGATTGGCAGGTAGATTGTAGTATACCTTGTTCATTTAATTAAAGTGCCTCACCTTTTTTGGAATATTTAATGTGGGCAATTCTGGACATGTTAATTTAATTTTCTTTGGCATCATCACACAGTGCCCTGAACTAACTGCAAATAAGCAGAAGACATATTTGGCTAGAATTGCTGATGACAATCCATGTGTAGGAACAGGCTTCCACATGTCAATGTAGTATACTGGAGAGGTAAGGTAAAAGGCTGCGTCTCAGGAAGAGAAGCACATGCCCTCTGTGGTTATAACGCATGCAGAACCACTTCCATTATCTTTTTAACAATCCCTGTTAATCAGCCTTATTTCGGGTAGCCACAGGCCAGTGGGGAGGGGAATGTATATATGTTTGTTGTACATTTTGAATAACAAATTCACTTTTTAAATGAATAAATATATTTATTAGTTGAATGGACTGAAAACTTACAGATTTAAGTAGCCTTTAATCCAGTTGCATTTTGTGGTGACTCCTGAACTGGGAAACTTTGACAAATAACCGTATGTTTTCTTACTCAGGATACTATCAGAGTACATGAGTCCCAGAATAAACTAGGCTTGTCACAAACTGGGACTTGTTCATGATGTTCAGGTGCTGTATCTGTGTTTCCCTTTCTTATTTATCTTGGGTGGTTTCAAATTTCACCATCTGTTCCCTAAAGAACACTATCCAGGTAACATCATAAGAATCAGGTTGAGGCCCGCATGGATACATGCCAGACATTGTGTGGATACATACCAGACATTCTAAATAGCCAAGACATAATATGTTGCCTTAATGAAGAAAACGTATTCAAAAAACCCCAGAAAGTACATTTATATACCTGAATTTATGTCAATGCAAAAAAGCAAGCCAAAATACATAAACCTCTGACAAGACAAAATTTGCAATGTCAGCAATATACTAAGTCAGTATAGTTAGAAATAAAATTATGTATTTCTAAGCACGTGAAATTGTATTATACTGAATCAAACCACTGATCTATCATCATCAGAACTGTCTAGTCTGGCTAGCAGCAGCTCTCTAGGGTTTTACACAGAGATCTTTTTACATCACCTACTACCTGATCTTTTTAACTGGAGATGCCATTAAACCTAGAACTTTCCGCATGTAAAGTAGATGTTGGACTACAGAGCCAGAGGCCCTTTCCAAATAAACAGGTAGGCACAGGTACCATCAGTATGTAAGCAAACTAAGCTTCTATTGATGAAAAGGGAATCTTCTACTTTATTGAAAAAACTAAATCTTAATCTTAACAGATAGATAAACTATGACTTTGAGAATCAAGTATTAGATTAAGACAAAAAATAACGTTTCAGTTAACTGGATAAGAGTCATCATAAGAAAGGAAGGAAGAGAATGATTCAGAATCAATTAACATCTCACCACAGTGCTGGGGGAGTCACTAACCTATGGCTTTTTCCCCACCCTACTCTGGTAACATCTGGATGTGGATAACATCTGGACAGAGATAAACCATATCCTTGTGCTGGAGAGTCAGTTTGGTGTAGTGGTTAAGTGTGCGGACTCTAATCTGGGAGAACCGGGTTTGATTCCCCACTCCTCCACTTGCACCTGCTGATGTGACCTTGGGTCAGTCACAAGCTCTGGCACAGCTGCTCTTGAAAAAGAGCAGTTTCTGTCAGAGCTCTCTCAGCCCCACCCACCTCGCAGGGTGTCTGTTGTGGGGAGGGGAAGGGAAAAGGAGTTTGTAAGCCGCTCTGAGACACCTTGGGGTAGTGAAGGGCGGGGTATAAATCCAATCTCTTCTCTTCTTCTCTTCTTCTTCATACAGTGTTTCAGTAATACTTAGATGAAGAAATCACGTGAGCAGAATGAATGTTGTGATTCCTTCCCTCAAAGACATCACCATCTAAGCTGGAAGGAAGATGTTTCAGTTAGGAAGAATCACCTTGTTTGCTCTGGTCACATGGCTCCAGGCCCATATGTACGGGGAGTGCCCACGATTGCCTGGCACCATCCCCAAGCAATCAGGCACACTCCAAAGAAGTCAGCATCTCTCCAAACAGCTGTGCCTCCCCCTAGCACCAGTGGCAGCAATGAGCAGGGCCTGTGCAAGAGAGTGAGAAAGGGAGCTGGCCAGCAAGAGCCACCTTCCTTCTCTCTCTTCCTCCCTTTCTCCCAGCCAAGTAGGCTGGCTGCTTGCTCCACTCGCCTCCTGCCTTCTCTCACACCATGACCGGTAAGTATGGTCCGCAGCCGGTGCTCCCGGGGTCCAGTGGTGCGGGCAGATGTGTGTCTGCCTGCCTGTGTGGCTTAAGCAACACTGGCTGAAGTATACCCAGCTGAGACCCCTCCCCTCCCCAAACCCCACCCTCCTCAGGGAGCACCTTTGTGCACCAACAATTTTTTTCTGGGTACAGGGCTGCATGGCTCCTACATCCAAACATCTATAAAACAGAGTACTATGAAGCCGCAGGGAAGAAGCTTTCTTACTGCTATGGTAAATTATAACTCTGATCTAATTCTTATTATTGAATGGTGATATCTGTCTAACCAGGAATTCAAATAGCTGTGGAATCTATGGTAAACTCACAGAAGAAGGGGGGGAAAGACAGACGAGTCTGGCATAGTGAACGCTTAGTCTTTGTCTTTAGCAAAGCTGAAATTAAAAAAAAAAAAAGAGTGCTGTACCTTGGCCAAGAGAAATACAGGAATAAATATACAGAGCAGGATCTATCATCACTTTACCACTAATATAAATTCTAAACCTCTTTTTTTTAAAAAAAGAACCCTTCATAAATATTTTGTGGTCCCTCAAACAAATAATGAATCTTATGAGATGGTAAGATGAATTTCTAGACAGAAAAAAGAAAAGAAATTGTCTTGATATAATTTGAGTTGCCACTTGGGGGAAAAAGTGACTCATGGAACTAAAGAAAATTGATTAATAAATTTCTATTCTATACATTCATTTAACGCAAAGGGAATCAGAAATCTTAAACTTCACTAGACAGCCCATCTATTTTAATGCTATTTAAGTACAAATGTGCATATTCTGTCATGTCTCCATTTTCGATGAACAGAATTTTCAAGAAAACCCAGCTGCATGATTGGTTATAGTGCTACCATTTTGAAGCAAATAGAAGTTCCTACTAAATTTATCATGCCATCCTAAACCGAGTGACACCCTTTTAAACCCATTGACTCCAATGGATTTAGAAGGGCATAACTTTGTGAAGGATTGCAGTTAGTGAGGCCAAGGATAGATATTCTGTCTCTCTATATTTACATTCTCACTGATATCACAGTTCTCTTTTCAAATCATCACAATTCCGTTTACTTTTATCCCTTGCAATCTTCTTCACACAAACTATGGAACAAGTTCTTTTTCCAATTTGCGGCTACTTCTAATTCAGAAATTGACATGTCACCAGTGAGATACAGATTTCACAGCTTCAAGTGTGTCTCTTGTCCACTGAAAACATTGTTAACACATTCTCACATAAATTACTGGTAAGCACAGGAAGCAGCAATACCTTTCTCCCATTCATCAGCAACACTGCATCCTCCAACAGAAAAAGAAAACGGTCCACTAAGGATGACAAAATAAAGACACCTATTTCTTGTGTCTGGAAGCAGTTTTCAGAATTTATTCTTTGGGGCGATGAAAAGACAACAACTTATCAAAAGCACCCTATTCATTTAAATGAGCCAATTTCCAAGCTTGGCCACAACAACCCTCTTGCTTGGAGAAAAGCAGAAACATGTTTGGCATTTCAAAAAAAAAAAATCAATGCTGTCATCATATTTAGGCTTTAAGTGATCTTAGGAAACCCAGGAAGCTTTTCACACTAGTTAGGATGCTGAATGAAAGAATAATCTCTTTACGGGCTTTTTAAAATTATTATTATTCCCCTCTTCTTCTTAAAGTGGCTTGAATCTTTTTTGTCAATTCTGCTGCACGTGAATGGTGTGGCTAATAAGCCTATTAATGAGGTTCCACAGTGGAGTGTGAATAGGTAAATAAGCCCCAATCTGTTTGTTCAGCAGCAAGGGCAGTAAAGCCATCAAGAGCTAAAGGTGACAGTTTGAACTGAAATAGGAACAACAGCTCCAGGTTTCAAGCAAAAGAAAAGGCAGACAAGGCCTGCATTCAGAAACTTTCTACCCCCAACTGAGCTCTATTATCGTCCTGTTTCTTCCCCCTTTATAAAATGCCTTGAGTAGTCGCTGTTTTAAAAAACCTCTTGAGACGTCCTTTTTCATTCTGGTAATGATACATCAATAGGGAAGAAGGAAAATTAGGACTCCCAATGCCCCCCTTTGCACCACAGATTTCAAAAGAACGAATAGCACTGCCTCTCAGCATATGAACTAAATGGAAAAGGGATGGGAAGTTGTGGGGGACAGAAAATAAAACTAATTTTTTCATGGATTCTGTCTGTCTTTCTTCCCACTTTGAAATGCAGTTCCGCCACATCAGGACCAAATATTAACTGCAAAAGACATATAATCAAATGCATACAAAGCAAGATGTCCAGATCAAGGTGCTTCCTGCAAAGCTGTTCCTTGTTTATACCAAGTGTGAAATATACAGCAATACATATTCTGTGTGTGTTGTTTTTAACATGCCTTACCACAGTGAAATCACCATTTTCATATCCTGAAAAACTTTTCAAAAAAAAAAAAAAAGCAGCAGCATCACAGCATTGGTGAGTTTTCCACATCAAAAATATCTAATAGAGTGATTGGACAAAAAATTTTTTTTGCAGAAAATAAGTGACAGGAGGAAAAAAATACCAAAGAAGAGTTTACAGCATCAAATGACACGTGAACAGGATTTTAATAGGGCACCGAAAGGCAGTAAAACCATTCCTTGGAGAAGTAGCATTATTTGAAAGGGGGGGGGAGGAAAAAAGGAGAAGCAAATTGTTGATATAAAAGATAACCCAAACATTGCCAGAATAGGAGATGGGGAAGACTGTCATGGTGGCAGAGAACTACACAATGGGGAAAGCTTGAGTAGAAGCATTAGCCCTTAGTTCAAAACTCACTTTGAGGCAAGTTGAAAGAAAGAGGAGAGGAGAGGACATAGATGGAACAGTCACACCAGATACTACCAAGACTGGATTATCTTTTGCAATGGAGTGGCATAGGCTTCAGAATCATACCAGAAATCTGGTGCACTATCTCACAGTAAAGTACATAAGAACAGAACTATGTAATAAAAGTTATCACAATTCAATGTACATTGGCAGTCCTGTACAAGATAAATCAAAAGTGTCAGCACATAGTGGCATCTTCACTTTGAATTGAAACAAAAGTTTAGTCTGTGACCTTCTTCAAAATGGGGTTCACAGAAGGCTTCCTGCACCAACAAGACTACTTTCTGAAACAATAGCTCATGGAAATAAATAGAAATACTGTATTATTGGAGCTGATGCTTAGCTCTCCCATAATGCTGACACACAATAATGCTAGTCTGGTGTGATTAAACCCTTGAAGAAAGGAATCACAGTAAAGGTCCTAACTCCTTGCATTTGATGCTTTGGCTTTGCATAAGAAAGGCACATGAAGCAGGCTATGGCTTGTTGGAGATGGGGAGTTTTTAAGATGGGAGGTTTATAAGATTGGTAGTTCCCAGTCCATGAATGGCTTCAAAGCACTTCATTTATAGTAAAGGTAAAGGTAAAGGTTCCCTTGCTCGAAAGCCAGTCGAATCCGACTCTAGGGTTGCGGTGCTCATCTCCGTTTCAAAGCCAAAGAGCCAGCGCTGTCCGAAGACATTTCCATGGTCATGTGGCCGGCATGACTAAACACCAAGGCGCACGGAACGCTGTTACCTTCCCACCAAAGTGGTACCTATTTATCTACTTGCAATTTCTTGCTTTCGAACTGCTAGGTTGGCAGGAGCTGGAACTAGAGACAGGAGCTCACCCCGTCTTGCGGCACCCGGGTCTTGAACTGCTGAACTACTGACCTTCCACAGCCTGCAGTTCAGCATCTTAACCACTTGAGCCACTTGAGCCATTTATACCAAGGACCTAACTGGCACCAATGCAATTTCCACAAAACTGGTTGGATAGGTTCATGTATCCCTATATCCATCTGTATTTACCAATGCCCTCTAGTGGAATAGATATGTCATATTTACTGGCATGCTAAAATGCATCAGGTTTATCTACCTACGTATGTATAAAGCTTATACTACTGGTTCTGTAGCCACCAGGTCTACATTACAGAATCACAAAGTTCACTGTGTGAACTGTCGCCATGAGCGTCATAGGACCATGGACAAGAGTGTTGCATTCCCAACTCTTATATACTTTACCAAGGGACATTTGGGGCAATAATGAAAACGCTCTTTAAGTGTTACCATATTGTAATAAAATCTAAAGGCCAATTCACACAGGTGATTTTGTTTTCTTCTTGAATTGCAGATTCCTAACACTGAATGGATTGGGTGGGATGTCCTGGAAAGGTTTGCTGTGTTTGGCATTACAAACCTTCTCAAATGGACTTAGCAACAATAACATATTATGATTTGGGCTCACCTTGTACTCAGTCCTTGGACTCAGTCAAAACTGTTTTTAAAAGCCATTGAAACTGTGGCTCATCACAATTTCAGCAATGAAGTGAATCAGGCTCTAACAACCAAAGTTTCTTTTAGTTCTTAATTTTGCATGTCCATTTTTTTAATTGGCAGGCTGTTTGGCTTAAGACCTCTGGTCAATGAAACTAATCAATGAAAGGGAAGGAACTGGCAGGCTGAGCAGGTGGCCCTTTCCCCGGAAAAGCCGGCGCAACTTGCAACCACCTACCTTGGTGGTTCATCCTGTAGCTGCGCGGCAAGCCGGGCGTTTGATCGCCGGCGCTTCCTTGCGCCGGCACAACCCCGGCCCGGAGCCGAACTGCGCATGCTCCGACATGCGCAGTTTGGCCGGCTCCCGATTAGGGCCGTGTTTTCTCCCCGGCGTTTGATCGCGCCGGGGAGAAAAGGTGCCGCAGCCAAGGGATCCGCGTTTGATCGCGCCGGGGAGAAAAGGCGCCGCAGCCAGGGGAGCCGCACCTTAAGAGGCTTTTCCCCTGCCGTGTGGCAGGGGCCTAAGAAAACTAGGACATCATGGTAGACCATAACAGAATGAACAACTACTTTTAATTACAGAAGAGAAGCATTTGAGCTTTTCTTACATTTTATAGAATAAATAAAATCTATTAAACTTGTTAAGACAAGATCAGTTTTTAGAAGGAATACAGAAGCCATTCTTACTTATGAGCTATTTATTATAATAGACATAGAGGAAATTGTCATGGACCAGCCTGGATCTAAAGGATCAGAGGAGTTTTGGAGCTGTGTTTCTCAAACATCACTTCCCTGCCCATGCCAAATAACCATTTTTTTAAAAAGAGGGATAGGATTTTTTAAAAAACAATTTTGCAATAATAGAGGTTGGGGGTGAAAAAAAAAAGGGAAGTTTCTACTGGGCTTTAAATGTCCGCCATAGTTTTTGATAACATCTAATATGATCAATGGCATATTCAGTTTACTCATGAAGTCTGTGATGGAATTAAAGGATAGTGGACAGCAGCAGGTAAATAAAGACACTGCTGAGTCACATGACTGAGAAGGGAGGGGGCCTTTTGGCTCAGAATTCTCAGAGAGTGACAGATAACGGCGAACAACTGACAGTTGGGAGCTGACAGTTGGGGGGAGGAGTTTGAAGAGAAGTTAGCAGATAGCGGTCAGCTAACTGGATAGCTCTGAGGTGGAACAAAACCTCTGTGGCTTTGTGGAAACAGCCTGATATCAGTTTGAGTAGAAAACTGTGGCTGAGTAAAATTCTGCACTGGTACCCTCTACAGGAAAGAGGAGAGTGAACACATTGCTCCAAAGAAACTTGTAGAGATGACTATACAAAGAGCTAAGGGTCTGGAGGAGTCTGGAAAGCTGGAAAGGTGCCCAGTTAGACTCAAAGGGTCCAGACAGGTAAAGTCCAAAGGGCAGCCACAAAACAGTTATGGAGAGTAGGATCATAAGTGTGTTTAGTGTTAGTAAAGGGAAAGGAAAAGGTTCCCTTGCTCGAAAGCCAGTCGAATCCAACTCTAGGGTTGCAGTGCTCATCTCCATTTCAAAGCCAAAGAGACAGCGCTGTCTGAAGACGTTTCTGTGGTCATGTGGCCGGCATGACTAAACACCAAGGCGCACGGAATGCTGTTACCTTCCCACTGTAGTGGTACCTATTTATCTACTTGCAATTTCTTGCTTTCAAACTGCTAGGTTGGCAGGAGCTGGAACTAGAGATGGGAGCTCACTCCGTCATGCGGCACACTTGGGTCTCGAACTGCTGAACTACCGACCTTCCACAGCCTGCAGTTCAGCATTTTAACCACTTGAGGCACTGCAGCTCAAGTGTACTGTTTAGTGTACTGAAGAACATATGTGTAAAACTGAGAATGATAAACCTACAGTCTATGTGAAGGCAAAGTAAAAAGTTATATTCTACAAGGAAACAAAATATCCTATGTAAATATATCCCATCCCCCCCTGTTGAGCTTTCTGAGAAATAAAGAAGCTTACTGTTTGACTTTTAAAAATACTGGTGCCTGACTTACTGGTGAAAGAATTATACTGGGCATATACTGGTCCTCCATATATCCATAAGTTATATACC
>NW_015167568.1:674414-689056 GCF_001447785.1 Gekko japonicus | reverse complement strand
GGGACTCCATTTTTCCAGCCCCCAACCCATGGCTGGGCATTACACCCTTTGGGGAAAGCCGACACGTGGTCACCATGCTTCCCAGGGGCAGGTAACGGCTGCCTCTTGCCCTCCCCTTTGAGGAGGGCCCTCAGGGAGGCGGGACTTCCAGTGGAGGGGGGGTAGGGAGCACTCATCAAATCTTTAACATGACAGAAGGGACTCCTTAGATCCTCCTTACACTGCATGTGTTGTTCTAACCTGTGAGTCATGACCCCACTGCTGTACCCACAGTTTGAGAACCACTGACTAATGACCAAGACTATATTTGAACTGAGATTCACATGTTTTTAAGTTGTAAGAATAACATGGAATATCTGCAGAAGCAGGTTGGGATAGGAAGAATGGAATAAATTTTACAAAAGTAATTTATTTGCTTGGGTGACCTATGCCTGGCACAGTTGGAGCTATTAAGAGGGGCTGTGGCTCAAAAGCAGCATTCAACTGAATGCCAAAAAGTTTAACCTTCAACATGTTGAAGATGGAGACCCTGAGGAGCCATTGCCAGTCAGACTGGACTTTACTGAGTCAGATGGAGGTACAAGGTAGATTTGTATATCATAGTATATCAAACAATACTGTGACGTGAGAGCGCTAATGAGCAGTCAGTGTGTACAGTAGAAGTCAGATGGGAACAGTAGGAATATGCATTAGGGGTGTGGAAAAAAACCCCACCCTGGTATTTTTTGGGTTTGGGTATATTGAACGTGAAAAATACTGGTATTTCCCAATGTTCCCAAATCCCAGTACTGGTATGGTATTCAGATTTGGTAAATATTTGGGAAACCCATTTCTCCCCCGGCTCCATTATACCCTATGGGGACCATTATAGTCAATAGAGTATAATGGAGAATTGATTTGGGGGTATCTGGGGCTCGGGGAAGTTCCAAAAATCCCAAATATTTTAAAGATTTTCAGGGCTTGGTTATTTTGGATAGCCAAAATGCAGCCTCAATTTCAAACTGGCTTTAAAAATACCTGAAAATACTAGCAAGGTATTTCTGGGTATTTTTATGGCTTGGTTTATGCCGAATACACACCAATTTCATGAGGTTTGGCTCATTTTGTTTGGATTGTAATGTCACATATTCAGGGTTATTATTGTATTCAGGTGATGCTTACATTCATTTCAGTAGGAAACACATATTCATCTGGTATTCTCCTGTCCCAGCCAACTGAGATGAAATTATCAGGGTTTGTAGCCCTCACCCAAGGGATCTTCCCTGCTATAATGCAGACAGAGGGGAAAAAGGTTTTGCAGACAATAAAATAATAGTTTATTTCAGAAGTAGTACACAGAGACTCCATGGTAAGTTTTCCTGCTACTGATGCAAGTAGAGCATTTGGGAGGGGGTGTCTATTTTTACACAGAAATGGCAAGGGACACACAACCTGGGAACATATGTATAAATCTTGAAATGGGTTCATTAATTTTCAGGTCTTTTGTTTTTGCCAGCATCTGCCTCAACTTACTCCCTAATATCTTCTGAGGATCCAGGGAGATTGCTTGATGAAAATAAAAGGTGTCATTCAGTGGATTACAGCCAGAATAAGGTATGTGGGGGTAATACATTTTTGATTACTTATTTTAGCCATGAATGTGCATAACCTGACCCCCTGCTATTTTTAGATGTGAAGAGAGATTCAGTCACATAGATGCTTTCTCATTCCACCACCTCCCCCCCCCCCCTCTCTCTGTAGTTTTGGCTATTGCCATCAGGCTGGGCTAGCAGCACCAGGGCTCTCAAAGACTGGGAAGTGGTTGTGATTCCATGGGGCTCATGTAGAGTCAGGAAGTGCTGAAGCTGGAAACAAGTAGCTCTTTATTAGCAATGCTTTCTATGGTGATGCTCCTAGGGCAATCCCATCAGTCCCTGGCTCTGTGGTTGTCTTGGCATGTGTCACCCTGCACTTGCCCATGCCTTCTGAACTGGTTCTCCAGCTCTGCCTGCCCTTCAACTCTTGTGCACGGCTGCCTTTAATTCCCTCCCCAAGAGCTGAACCTGTCTGGGGTAATTAGCATGTGCTGCCATCCCACTCACTCCAAACCACCCCTGCAGTTCCAAAGGCATGATTTCTCCTTTCACAGTGGCTTATAGAACCAGCCAGCCATGTGACATTGGTTGATTTCAGATTACCTTTTTAAACTGCATGGTTTCCGTTATTGGCCCATCATGGAGGAAACCGGTACAGGAATGGCTGTTTCACAAAGCATTTCCCTTCTAGTAAGGAGCCATCTCTGAAGTGCTGTGGCCATTTCAAACAGTGCCGCTTTCTTTGCCTGCCATTTTCCTCCATGTGCACAATCTCCCTGAGAGGGTTTAAAAAACCCACATTTTATTGGGAGCGCTATGACGCTGCTTTGATGTCCTGTTTCAGCATTATAGTGCTCCGAATAGAAATTGAAAAAAGAGAGAGAGATTGCGCGTTGGGGGGGGGAAGGGCATGAAAAACCCGTCACTGGTGGATGCACTACAGGGCATTTTACACAGCCCTCTGTAGTGAGACAGATCTGGAAGAAGGGATTGAAGACCTGAGGAAAGCAGTTTTCATCAACAATGCTTCAGACATACTTCCCAAATGGGAGACAACCGGCATTGTATGAACTGGTAAATATATTCTGTTAACAGCCGGTTACTAAAATGGTTCTGTCTGAAATGACAGGAAAAAAAATGTTAGTAACCAGTTCCTGAAACGGAATAGATAGGCTGTCTGAAATCCTTCATTGTGTGTATGTGGCCAGTCATGACCAACAGAATTGCCAATTTCTCCAGGGTCAGTCCCATGCCCCCATTCTCCCTTTAATTAATTAATTTTTATGCCGCTTCTCTTTGGCTAAGAACTCAAAGTCAATGAACAATTACATCAATTAAAACAGGTACCTAAATTAAGTAAATTAAAATAGATAAAATATAATATAATAAATATCCAATAATATTCTGTAGAATCGACTTCCAGTCGATGGAACAGCGATAGCGGACGCTGTCCTCACAATGAGGAAGGGCGATCCGCACACCAGCGACCTTGCGGGGTGCCACCTCAAGTGACCTTTGTGATAGGCTCCAGGCCAGGGGGCTTTTGATGGGTAGCCTCTTCGATGGCGTAATGTCGGAGAATTGAGGCTCCCCTCTGCTCCGATGGTCCAGTCGCTGAGTGGCCTTTGGGCACAAGCTGGACTGACCGGGACAAGCGCCGGAGATCGAGCGGAATGGCATAAAACCGAGCGTGGTCAGAGAAACTGACCGACAATGAACGTGAGTTCTGATTAAAACAGAGTAGTTTGCAAAGTGATCCCCCCCGCTGTTGGAAAAAGAGATTGCAAAGAGGGATGCCTCTTATGCGAATGAGCGGCTAACGGACACGAAGGGGGAGAGGGGAGGAAGTAAACCGAAAGTGGATTGAGAGACTTATCTGAATTGCGAAGTGTTTGGCGAGTTTTCTGAGTTGCGTGGAAGCGGCAGAAACTGTAAACAAAACGGGAAAGATGGTGGCCCAGCAGAGAAGGTTTAAAACGAAGCCGGGCAGTCAGAGTCCGAAACCGGAAGAGGGAACAGATGTTCTCAAACTCCTGGTGGATATGCTAAAGCTGGTGATGGAACAACTCGATGATATTCACCAGCAACTGACCAAGATGAATAAAAACTTTGCAGCACAGCAGCTTCAGCTGAACGAAACAGAGAAAAAAGTGGAGCAGGCAAACGTGAAAATTAAAGAGATAGACACCACAAGCAAGAAGTTGAAGAAAAGATTGGGAGATGTGGAAACGAAGAAAAATTGCTAAGAGAATCGAGTTTTGCAGCTACAGATGGAAAAAACTAACATGATTCTCAGGTTTCAGGGGGTTCCTGAAACAGATCGAGAAGACCTGAAGAGGGTGCTCAGTGAGATCATCGCTCCATTGGTAGGCTTAACAGCGGATGAACTTGTAAATGAAATGGAATCAGCCTATAGAGCATACTCCAATTACATTAAAAAAATAGCCTACCTGTAGAAATAGTGGTCAGGTTTTCAAGAAGACAAACCAGAGATGCTATTTTAAAAGCAACATCAGCATCCCCACTGAAAATGGGAAATGTAATCATCAAAACCTTAAAGGACATTCCATTTGAAATTAGACAAAAGAGAAAAAACTACAAGGACTTAATTTCTTTCCTTCAAACTAATGGGATATCGTACAGACGGGCGGTTCCGGAGGGTGTCATCTTTAAGATCAAGGATAGAAGAGAGAAGATAGACTCCACTTTTAAAGCTAAAGAATTTTTGAGATGTCAGCTGGGGACAGAGGAAGAGTCCAAAGAGGAAGAAACGAAGTCTAGTGACTCTGCTACCTCTGGAACGGAAGAGGACTCTGCGGCAGAAAAGGGTGCAGGACCTGCCAGAGTGGTATACGATTTCAGAGACAGAAAGCCGAAGTAAAGGTAGAAGGACTTGGAAAATGGCCTTTTGAAGTGAAGAATAAGAAGATGATAAGAGACTTCTCTCATAACAACTAATAAAATAACAAACAAATAGCAAATTGTTATAAGCAAGAACTCTACAAGTATATTGTGATATTAATACTTATAGTACTAACAATTTTACTAACAGTGAAAAGATCTCCTCCTCTTGGGGTTTTAGTTTAGTGTGGTTTGCTTTTCTTTATCCTTAGTTGTAGTCCCTTCCCTAATATTTCTTTGTAGTTTGTAGTATTTGCAAAATAAAAAATATCCGTCCGGGGATTAAAAAAAAATATTCTGTAGAATCATGTATTTATATTATTTGTATCATATAAAATGATATAAATACATAAAACCAATTCAATCCCATCCCTGAAAATCGCATCAAATACTACAATAGCCACAAGCCAACTATACTTAACAATAAGGAGATATTATGAACCAAAAGCATGCTGGAATAATTCCGCCTTACAGAGTCTCTGAAACATCACCAGGCCCTGTTGCACATGGATGTCTTCCAGAGGGAAGGGAGCCACAATCGTGAAGGCCCTTCACGATGGTCACCCTCAGTGTCCTGTCCAGCGCCAGCTGCAGCTAGCCAACGCCTTCTAGGTGTGAGTCAACACACAACCCCTGACGAAGGCTTAAATCATCTTTATTTAACTCCACATGCATTCAGAAGATCATTTACTCACAATCAAGCTGATAGCTGGGTAGAGAAGTTACATCTTTGTGATCTATGGCCGTGGTGAGAAAGAGATGAGATTCCCCTTCTCCTTCAGGTAAGGATAGACAAAAGAAGCAGGAAAGGAGCAATAAAACTCCTATCTTTGTGCCTCTGAGCTCAGGAAATTACCCTAATGAGCCAATCAGAGGGAAGCTGCTGGGACCCCTAACTCAGAACTACAATTCCCAGGTGCAACTAGTCTTAAAGATACACAGCAGTTTTACCAAACTACTACTGAGATGGCTTGACAGTGTCATAGATGCAACAAACATGAAATTGAGCAAACTTCAGAGGACGGCGGAAGACAGGAAGGCCTGGCGTGATCTGGTCCATGGGGTCGCAAAGAGTCAGACTCGACTGTGCGACTGAACAACAAAAAACTGCCTACAGTTACCGTTTACTGAAGGCAGCACACTTGGGGTTCTCCTGCCACACTCTCTCTCTGTTGCTGTTTTTTTTTTTTTGTAAGAGTGAAGAAGCCCCCTAGCTTCTGTTCTGTAAACCATGCAGGACACATATTACAAGGAATAGGTTGGGCAGTGGAGAATAGGAACCGTTCTTTGACTGGCTCTTCTGCCAAGAAGCAGTTCTTCCCTCTTACAGAGGATACCAGCAGAAGTTTCACCAGTTTTCAAAGACACTAGGCTTGAGGGGGAGTTGGGAATTGAATATGGGTGTGGAACCTTCCGTCTCTCCCCCTTCCACCTGCCGGCTTCTGAAATCTGGTACACACACACAGTAGCTGGAATGGCCCCAGTGAAGATCACCCAGTTTATATAAAATGACTCCCCTCTAAGCTACTGAGCCAGCAATATAATTGTGGGAAATGCTATGCAAAGAAACATCAGTTAGGGACATTGCTCTATAATATGAAAATAGGGTACATGTTTCGGCTAGCAGGTGTTTCTCTCAGACACGTATCTGCTGAATCATTCTCCTTCACTTTCCTTGCTTTATCTTTTGCTGTTCCCTGGGAAATGAAGGCTTCAGTATTGCATAGAGAATTGAAAAGCAAACTCACAGTACAGCTACACACTGTAGCACCGTTGAAAAAATGACCAGAGGTGGCTAATGGGCTCAGACCTGGAAGTCAGAAGATATTCATTCATTCTACGGTTAATGATATAAATGTATTTTGATCAGATTCTGAATTGTTCAGCTTTGAAGGTACATCCACATGGAGCAATTTTGGATGATTCTCCTCTTTTGACCTTTTTCATAGCTGCAACTATATGCATGTAATATATAGTATTAATATGTTAAAATGGATTAACAGCTGTCAAGCAGCCAAGAAGGAAAGATTTGTCTCACTTGCCAAGGATGGGATGCTGCTTTAGCTACATCAGTGCAAGTGGTTCTACAAGAGATGGCAGATATGGGTTTCTAGAATGCTGCTTAATTTAGCCATCTCTTGAATGGTGATATAGATGAGTTGTGTTCTAGACTTTGTTAATAAAGGGTAATATTTCTTTCCTGTGAGTAAAAATATGACCATGTGATTTATTTCTATTCCTTAACAAACAATGCAGTGGAAAATAATTAAAATGATTGCCTATTAAATCTTATTTATTAGCACTGGTCTATGCAAAATAATTCCCTAGCACTGTGTTGAGAATGGAATGTGAAAGTTGGAGAAGGATCTAGGAATACTAGTAGGGAGCACAACAAATTGACAAGGAATCAACTGATGCAATCCACTGCTGATTAGCATACAATGATGCATACTTGAGTTTTTAAAGGAAACCTATACCTGCACATGCATATTGATTTGACTTTACACCATCTTTGCTAGGTTGGGAATCATGATATAAAACAATAGAGAGCCTAATTCAGGCCAATGCTAATGATTTTTAAGTCCCTTTAAGGGAAAAGTTAACTATATGGTTAACAGTGCAGTCCTAAGCAGCCCTTCTAACACTTTTGAAGTCTGTTCAAGGATCACACTGTAAATTTCTTCCACTGAAATCAATGGGACCTACAAGTGTTTATTGTACTTACTATGGCTGTACCCACATGTAGACAATTATTGTAGATTATGTGTCTTGGGCTCAATATCACTGCCCATAAATGGTTATAATATCAGAAATGTTAACAAGGCAGGCATCTCTGATGCCCCCCACCCCACCCCCAGGCTCCAGTTTGTTTTTGTATTAGCGAAATCCTTTTTATGCTTAAAAGGTCATTTCCATATTTGAATGGAACTTTTTAACCATTGCAGATCTATATATAGCCAATCCATTAAATATATGTTCATCATCAAATCCAAATCAGGGCTTTCTTTACTTGATTTTAAATCAACCCTTTGATATAAAGCTAATCAGGATAAAGATGAATAGTAATCATGTGCTCATAAGTCACTGTGTTCTTTTGCCTGGATATTTCTGCATCACAGCAGGGGGTGGTCTTCCCGCTGCTTGATATGTCTGTAGAGAGGCAGCAAATTCATCTCTCCCACCCGCATTTCAGCTGTAACTGGAGCATACATCACTAGAAAACCCTTATACTGAAAGAATCTAAAAGATGCTTAAATTCACACAGTTTTGCTAAAGTATGCTATCACTGATTTTTCATTTTTTTCAGAAAAGATGGCTCAGAGTAACAGAGGTGTAATGATTTAAAATGCTGTACTGTATAAAAAAGAGAAATCTGAGACAGGAACATTAAGGTTTTACAAGTAGAATGAATGAAGCAAGTTATGCATCAGGGCTGCTACAGGGTTTTAGAGGAAGCAAGTTAGACACACATTGATTTCCACCTGTTATAGTTTTGTCCCACCTGTCATCCAAGGAGTCCAGGTTGGCACACATGGCTCTGTACTCCCTTTTTTAAAGTCCTCACAGCAACTCTGTGATGTATGTTAGGATGAGAGAGAGAGACAGGCCCAGCGTCTTCAGTGTGCCTCATGGAAGAGTGGGGATTTCAACCCATTTCTCCCAAGCCTAACAATTTAACCACTGTTCAACTCTGGATCCCAAGGAGCTGATTCCTCAAGCAACTAGGATTGCTAGTGGGAAAGGTATGATGGGAAAGATGGGATACTCCTAAATACTCCTAATCCAATAAGAGTACAATTATATGAGGGTTCTACATTATCTCCAGGAACAGTGGCAGAAGCAAAAGAATATGGGATCTTTACATCAGGCAAGACAAAATGTAGGGCATCAGAGAATAGGAGCCAACAGGAAACAGTATTCTTCTGACCATTTTGAAGATTAAAAAGTAGTTCTGGAGATTAAATACAGAAAGAGAGCTAATAAGGTAGGGAATGTGTGTGTTTGGCCGCAATTTTCTCCCAGCTGATAACTGTAGAAAGCATATTGTGATATCGACATGTGTCACATCATATAAATCAAATATATATTTTACAGAGTCTTAGTTAAATATCTACCGATCTACGAAGATTTAGACATAATCTTTAAGGATTCATTGTCTGATGTAAGGCCCCACTGAGCAATTTATTTTCAGTGCTTCAGTTGCCATCCTGCTTCAGTCTTGAAAATGCACTAATATAAGATTTTGGCAAATGAGTGCTTCTATATCAATAATGCTAATACTGTTAGGTCCATATTAGACAGCAATCAGTTTATTATCAGTACTGCAAAAATATTTTCATTAGCTCCTAACATGATACTGAACTGAAAACTGGTTCATGTTGTCAGTCTAAGTGTTTTAAGGTCTGTCCTGAATTAAGAGAATGGGAGAGATTCTCAAACTGCAGACAATAAACTTTCAAACAATATTAAACATGGAGATCTTTTATATTTGTTTATGATGTTCTGAGCCCTGATGAAACACGCTGCAACTACTAATTGAAGCGGCTTCTCTTTTGAGTCATTAGATATTTTATTTATTAAATTATTGATTTATAAAATTTATGCCCTACCTTCCTGAGAAATGAAAAACATACATAATAAAACACATATTAAAACCATTAAAATCAAACAAAAACATATCATTAAAACAACTAAAACCAAGCTAAAATATACACATAAAAATACCAAATAAACATAGGACAGGAAGAAGAGATCACTGAAGGAATGCCAGACAAAACAAGAAACTGGTGGAACATGGCAACAGAAGGAGACAGGTGAGTATCTCTAGAGAGAGAGTGGTGCCAAGACTGAGAAGGCATTCTACCAGTTTGCCACCCACAGTGGCTACATAGGTTTGTAAGAGAGTAGGCAGTTTTCAGGTATTTTAGTTCCAAACCATATAGGGCTACAGGTCAACACCAGTACCTTGAATTGTGCCTGGAAACGGATTAGGAACCAGTGATTGGGACTGGGTTCTTATGGTCCCTATGTCAGCATCCTGGCTACAGCAGTCTTCACCAACTTAAGCTTCTGAACACTTTTCAAGGGCAGCCCCACATAGAGTGCATTACAGTAGTCTAACATAGATGTAGCCAGGACATGCAATACAGTGGCCATATCTTTTTGGCCACAGCTGCCCCTTATCCAGTAGTAGGCCTGGATTCAAACCACCCCCAAACTACGGACCTTTTCCTTCAATGGGAGTGCAACCCCATCCAGAATTAATGCCACCTTAAATCCCAGGTCAGACCTTTCGCTCAGTAGCATTTCCTTCTTGTAAGGATTAAGCTTCAGTTTACTAGCCTGCATCCACCCCAAAACCGCCTCCAGGCACTGTTTCAGGGTTTCCAAATCCTCCTTGGTATTGGTCAGAAGTATGAGACAGAGCTGTCTTCTGCATATCAGTGAAAACCCAGCCCAAAGCTTTAGATGACTTCACCCTGCAGCAGACCCATAGCCAGAATTTTTGGTGGGGCTGGTGGGGATAAAGTGGAGAATTGAGGCAGGTGTCCCTGAATAGGTACCACAAGTATACCTCAGTGAACAAAGATCATGGATGGGGTGAGCCTGTAGGGACACAGTGTATTGTCATCACCCTCCCTTTCCTCACTCACCAAGGCTCAAAAAGAGGCCAGCTGAGCTCAGTGGACATAATACTACAGTTGCCATACTAACGCTGACAGTGTGTTTCAAACACCTACAACTTTTTAAAATGTTTAAAAAATAATTAAAAAAAACATTTTTAGAAGGAAATCTTGTGGGTCTGGCCTTTTAAGGAAAGGGGCGGAACCCCAAATTGCCCCACTGTAGCTATGAGATAGTGCTGCAGTTTCATGTAGATGTTGAAAAATATGAGGGACAAGATGGTGTCTTGCGGGATCCCACAGCCAAATGCAGCTGTATCCCAGCATCACCTTCTACTGGTAAACAAATTTTATTTTTTCTCAGGAATACAACATATAAAACATTTCATTCTATCAATTGTCTACCCCATTCCCAGTTCCTCCCCTCCCTCCAATGGCTTCCCACAATGCTTCCACCCCTGCTCCAAATTACTTCATATCATCAACAATATCAGTTTTTCATCATTACAATCTAAAGATAACATCGTTTGACTTAATATTGATCTAAACATATTAAGTTTTGTTTCACATCCCAGTTCTTTTCCAGATAAATTTTAAAATCATTCCATTCTCCAAAAAACTCATCGTCTTCTTTGTTATTCAGTTTTTTTGTAATCTTATCCATTTGTGCCATGAACAGAACTTTTTGTATCCATTCTTCAACCTCTGGTACCTTTTCTGTCTTCCAAAACTGAGCATAAATCATTCTCGCTGTCACTATCAGGTACCAGAGTAAAGTTTTTTTAGTCGTATTGACTTCTTCCATTTTGAGTCCCAAAAGCAGAATTTCCGGTGCTTTTCCAGCATCACCTTCTGAAACCTACCCTCCAGGTATAACTGGAACCACCACAAAACAGTGCATCCCAGTCCCAATCCAGCAAGGAAGTCCAGAAATATACCATGATCAATGATACTGAAACCTGCTCAGAAGTCCAGGAGAATTCACACAGTCACACTCCCTCTGTCTGTCTTCAGCACAAGTCATCCACCAGGGTGACCAAGGTTATTTCAGTCATATAACAAGACCCAAAGCCAAACTGGAAAAGATCCAAACACTCTTTTGGTCTACAAACAGTGCAGTCTTAAACAAAGGTACACCTAAATTTGAAGAAATCAATGAGTTTTGAAGTGTGTCTGCTAAGAACTGTAGTATAAATATAATTTTCTGTATAGATTCTTTACCCTCTCCCCTTTCTCCTTTGATGAGGTTTTAATCCCATGACCAGCTGTTTTAGTTTTATCTAACCTATCTATCAGGGAGCTGCAGTGGCTCAAGTGGTTAAGACGCTGAACTGCAGGCTGTGGAAGGTCAGTAGTTCAGCAGTTCGAGACCCGGGTGCCGCATGATGGAGTGAGCTCCCATCTCTAGTTCCAGCTCCTGCCAGCCTAACAGTTCGAAAGCAAGAAATTGCAAGTAGATAAATAGGTACCACTTTGGTGGGAAGGTAACAGCGTTCCGTGCGCCTTGATGTTTAGTCATGCCGGCCACATGACCACGGAAACGTCTTCGGACAGCGCTGGCTCTTTGGCTTTGAAACGGAGATGAGCACCACAACCCTAGAGGCGGATTCGACTGGCTTTCGAGCAAGGGAACCTTTACCTTTACCTAACCTATCTATCATCTAAACTCATGACCAACTCATTTGACCCCCAATTCTCCCTTTTACCATAATATTTGGCTTGAATGGGAAACAGGTTCAAATTCTTATTCAGCTACAAAACTCACTATGTGGTCTTGTACTGTCTTTCAGGCTACAACGGGTCCTTGGAGGAAAGAAGGAATATAATTAATTAATTAATTATCATATGGCATTGTGTGTCGTGTAGCCAGGAGATCCGAAGATTGTCGCACAGCCAGAAGTTCTCACTCTTTTAGCAATATGCACCACTAGGTGGTGAGCTAGACTTTTTTAAAGGCAAGAGACATTTCAGAGGTGGGTTGCCATTGCTTTCCTCTGCACCACAACCCAGGTAATCCTTGGAGGTTGCCCTTCCAAATACTAACCAAGGCTGACCCTGCTTAGCTTATGAGAACTGAAGAGATCGGGCTAGCTTTAGCTATCCAGGTCACAACATATAATGGGATATAATGAAATTAATATGAATTAAATAACAGGTTTCCTGGACCAGTCATGCCATAAGTCTATGCAGTATTTTGCAGTACGTAGAATTAATGCTGTACATTACTAGACGTATACTCTGTCCTCCTAAACTATCTCATGGACTTGTTGTGAGAAAAAAATAGAAGAGGTAAGAGTAATTAGATTCTAAGGCTGCAAACCTAAGAACACTTTTCTGGAAGTAAGGCCCATTGAATAAAATGAGCTGAGCTGCCAGTTTGATATAGTAGCTGGAGTGCTGGAAGACGCAGGTTTGAGTTCCCACTCTGCCATGGAAGCTTGCTGGGTGACCTTTCATCAGTCTAGGGTTGCCAGACCCCTGCTGGGGGGTGGAGAACTCCTGTTCTGCCACCCCCAGCATCAGTCAGCTGGCTGATGGGGGACTTTCTGGCAGCCAAAGGAGACCTTCTACCATAAAGTTTTTGCCCAAACACCAGAGTTTCCCTGGGTTGCCATTGATGTGGTGGCATCACTTCCAGTGAGCACTGGAAGTAGGGTTGCTTGATCCCTTCTGGCAATCAGTGGGAATTGCGGGGGGAGTGAGAGGGAGACCCAGGCTACATCGCCAGCGATGGGGCAATGTCCCTTCCAGCCTTTACTAGAAGTGATGTTATCATGTTGGGACATCCTGGAAACAGTCTGGTATTTGGGCAGAACCTCTAAGGTAAAAATAGTTTCTACAATAGAGTTTTTGCCCAAATACCAGAGCATTGTCCAGACATCGCCAACATAATGACGGTCACTTCTGGCACATGTCGGAAGTGGCAATGTCACATTGCTGGTGACATAGCTCGGGCCTCCCTCCTGCTTCTAAAAACCAGCCAGCTGATTGGTGGTGGGGGCAGGACCTAGGGTGGGGAGTCTCCCACCTCCAGTGGGGGGCTGGCAACCCTAGCTGGAAGTGATGTCTCCAGCCTAGGCCTCTCTTTACTCCCAGTAAGGCCCCTCCCCCACTGGTTGCCAGGCAACTCTAGGCCAGTCACATACTCTCAGTCTAACATACCACATAAGACTGGTGTGTAGAATGATGCAAACTGCTTTAGGTTCTCATTGGGGTGAAAGGTGGGTATAAATCAAATAAGGAAATAAAAAAATAGTGTAATGTATTCAGATACTGCCCTGAATGCATGGGGGATGAAGTGTGAATCATCCCATGGAGAAGCTATGTTAAGCTTCAGGCTTCGGCAGGGATTCGCGCCGAAAGTATTGTGTCCAATCACATTTGAACTGTCTGTGGTGGGAACGTTTGTGATTGGGCTGTTATGCGAACAACCTGATAGGTTGGTACTTGTACAGTAGGTGTGGCTACATTAGCCCGGAATGTTTAAATACCGAGCAGCTGAAATGGACAAGCTGTTCGGGCTATGAGGAGTTGTACCGTGTTAGAGAAGTCGATTATCGAGCTGAATAAACCTGAGTTTTGCTGAAATCACTCTCTGACTACTTTGTTAAGTACGGACTTAACACACACACACACCGCCCCTGAGCACTGTCACTGAGCTCCCCTGACAGGTAGTCTTCAGTGAGGACAGGGCAGGCCCCATCCTGTCTTTGTGGCTGGCTGTGCTAGACGTTTGCTTTCCCCCCCAGAACAAATAACAAAACAGGGAGGGAGGATGCTGAATCCTGCAACTATTTCTCTAAGTTCTGCAGCCTGACTTCACTTGTACAGACCCAGAGAAGAACACTACGTAACCAGAACAGACTTTTCTGTCCACAACACATTCTTCTCTTCCCTAGCTTAACAGAAGACGGAAAACAAAAACATAAACCACCCAAGAAATTCTGACTCCTGGAATCACATTGTCATTCTAGAGCCCGTTTTACAGTAAAAATGACAAACTACTGAAATTCAAAGCTAAATACATCCAATATCAATCAAAAGATCTTTATGCTCGAGTGACCAAAACTTACAAGTGATCCTTGGCCCAAAAGAAGTCTGGCTGTTCTCGGCCGGGGCCTTTTCAGCCCTGGCCCCAGTGGAACACTCGGCCTAGCAACATCTCTTCCCTGCTGCAGGACCTTGCCCCATTCCACAGGTCGTGCAAAACGGAGATGTTCCACCAGGACAGCTACAGTTCCTGACCACAGCCTCTATCTGCCTTATCAGCCTCCCTGTACAGAATCCACCCCATGGGGGAGCAAAGTGACTTGTAATGCCATTGACGGTGTACTGTATGTTGTATTATACATTGTGTTAATTGCTTAATTATTACTAATTTTGGTCTCTGATTAATTGTTACTATGTTTACTATGATGTACACCGCCCTGAGCCCTTTGGGGGAGGACAGTTTACAAATGTAATAATTATTAATAATAATAATAAACAAAACAACAACAACAACTCAGCAAAAGTGGCGGCAGCAACATAAAAGCAAACAAAA